>NC_132882.1:30699939-30772439 GCF_030463535.1 Salminus brasiliensis
TGTGGCTTCACCTAGCTGTTGTAGAGTCAGAGATGTGGCTCATCTGCTGATGCACAGTTTGTGTTAGCCATCATCTAGTCCTTCATCAGTGTTCAGGAACTGACCACAGAGCTGCTCCTGTCTGGATATTTTTGAATGGTGGATGCACTCTCAGCCTACAACACACACACACACACTACACTGTTGAAAGTATAAGATCCTTAAGGAATTTCTGGAGGTGGAGGAGGAGCATCTTCAGGGTACATGTTTAAGATCCTTGAGGAACGTCTGAGAGTTCCATTTGAATCTCTTAAGATGCTTTGAGGAACCTTCAAAAAAGAAAGGTTCCTCAAAGCACCTTATGAGGTTCCTGCACAGTTCCTAACTGAAGAACCTCCAAAATTATCTGAAGGATCTTTTAACACTTTTAACAGTGTATCACAGAACCCCTGTGCCAGTGTCACTGCTGTGATGACAACAGTATCTGGTCAACAATGGTTCTGTGGTCAGAAACCAACCAGTGATGATTGTGGTTAAGGGTGCAATGTAATCATACACCTATATAATGACCTATACAGTAGAAAGGAGCTCATAAAGTGGCGTCTGAGTGAAAGTACAAGGTACAAGGTAGTGGGTAGCCAAGGCTTTGCAGTTTTGACACACTGAGGAATGGTCTATTACTGAGAGATAAGCACAAAAGGAATGGGTTCTCTTTCATCATGTAGGTCTATATATGCTGTTTGGAGATGTATGAGTAAGGTGAGGCATCACACAAGTGCCAGTGAGTTTTACTGAGGGAAATCTAAGAATCTAAGACATCTAAGAATGTCTGACCCTGTACTGCTGTAACAGTACAGGGTCAGACAAAACGGTAGACATACACATATTACACAAGAAAAGCTAAAATAAATAAGAGCTAAGGCAAAACAATCCTAACACGGGGGAAATCTAGAAAACCAACCATGCAAATAAACAGAAAACAAGAGATGGAGGCCAGCTAAACACATACAAGAAGAACAGAGACTTCTCAAGCAACAAACCAAACAGCACTGGTATATGTACTGAGATCAGATGGAGTTGGAAATACAGGTCTGGGTTTTGGGCAAATTTTGCTAAAAAGAAAACAAACAACACCATTAAACTCGGGTTATTTTTTTAAGCAGTAGTTTGTCCTCGGGTTCGATATTGGTCCCACATATACATGCCCAGCTGGGTAAGTGACGGAAGTACACCATCATTCCCAAGAACACAGTTCCACTGCTCAACAGCTCAATATGCCTGGCAGTAGCCATCGTGCCAATAGGTTCATATTTATCTGCTCCAGAGAGTCCTATTCTATTGCAAACTGCGTGCATTTGCACATCTGTGTCAGCAATGGGTGCAGCTTAGAATAGCTGAATGCAGTCATTAGAAGGGGTGTCCACAAACATTTGGACATATACTGAAGTATGTACCCCACTCACTCATGTTTAGTAAGATTATCCACAAGGGGGCGCTATTAGTCCTTGAATAGTTTTCTGTGCTTCAGTGCCTGACAGAGGAGATTTGACTTCAACACCATTGGTAGATCGGTATCTGCTGGAGGTGGATGGATGCCCACCAGGGTCAGTGTTGGAACCAGGAGGGGTTAAGCATGACACAACATATGGATGCCCACCAGGGTCAGTGATGGAACCAGAAGGGGTTAAAATGGACCTCACATATGGATGCCCACCAGGGTCAGTGATCAGACCATGAGGGGTTAAGCATGACCCAACATATGGGTGCCCAGAGGGTCAGTGATTGAACGGGGGTGTCAAAAGGTTGCCAGTTGCAGTTTCTTTACCCCCAATTTAAGATGCGACGCCCCTCATCAGGGCATCGACCAACACTATATGGACATAAGTATTGGGACACCTGCTCTTCCAAAATAAAGGGTATTAAAAAGAGTCTATCCTGCTTTTGTTGGAGTAACTATCTCTACTGTCCAGGGAAGGCTCTCTAATGTGAGGATTTGATTGCTTTCAGTGACGAGAGTTTTAGTCAGGTCAGGATGTTGGACAATCACCACCCAACTCATCCCAAAAGTATTGGATGGAGTGCCATCATTCCAAAGAAACACAGTTCCACTGCTCCACAGCTCAGTGCTGGGGGGCTTTATACCCCTCTAGGCCACAGCTGACATTGGGCATGGGGCCAATTGGTTCATGTTTATCTGCTCCAAGGAGTCTTAACAGAGTCTTCTTGCAACTCACTCACCCATGTTTAGCAGGATTACCCACAAGGGGGCGCTATTAGTCCTCGAATAGCTTTCGGTGCTTCGGTACCTGAGATAGAAGATTGCTTGACTTCAGCACCTCTGGTAGATCTGTATCTGCTGGAGGTGGATGGATGTGCATTTCAGTCCTATTGATCTGTGCCAGATCTCCTGTGTCGCTACTAGCCATATTTGTGATGAATTTTACACCCGTAGCTAAAAAGTCAGGATGAACAGACATTTTGGGGGACATTTTCTTTTATTATCTTGTGAGATCTGCCTCCATGCCCCCACCCCGGGGCTCAGCCTCCCATCTATTATTCTGTAGTGATGCCCTGGGTTTCTTGGTGGCTTAGGTGGAGGGAGTGTTACTTAGAACATGCCTCACAGGTGTATTAATGGGTCAACTCCTAACCTCTGGGTCAACTCCCAACCTCATTGTGTTGTGATTTGTTTATTCTTAAGGTTTGATACTGAAAATTGAAGTCATTTAAGGTGTGAAAGTGGTAGAAATAGGTGGGCCTAGACCTGCTGGGTTTAATAAAAGTGCCCCTACTGCTAATATGCTACAAAGAAATGCAGTTCAGTTATTGTTATTATATATGTATATACATCACGCAAAACCTCTAAAAAAATCTATTTCAATGGAAGTCAGTGTAAAACTATATTAGTATTAGTCATTTTGAAGCATTTGTATTGGTCACAATCCTTTAGACCCCATCTAAAGACCAACGGCCAGATTAGAAAATGTCAAAATTGCTTCATGATTTTTGTAGGACAGCGACGATTACATGGCTGTCTGCGAGACGCTCCCCATCCACTTTATGAGCTCCACCTTCCATTCAGGTTCAACTGATAGGTGCACAATTACAGACAGTAGGCCAGTTGTCAGAGCCCATTCATCACTGGTCAGTCTCCGTCCACAGTTTGACACGGCTTGTCACATTAAGCTTCATGTGCATCTGAGGAGGTGAGTGAAGGTTTCATTCATTCAGATCAGTGATAAAAACCCCACAGCCCACATGAAACGCTTTCAGACGTCCTACATCAGTGTGTGGCTACAGCCTCAAACCTAGAGGAGCCAGCAGGGTGTGTGTGTGTGTGTGTGTGTGTGTGCGTCAGAGCCGAGGAGCCTGTGGGGTTGTTTATTTGAAATATCAGTAATGACTCTTGCTAAATAGAGGGAAAACTGAAGAAAGTTGAATCTCCTCCAGTAAGCAGACAAGCTCTCGCTCGCTCTCTTACTCTGTGTGTCTCTCTCTCTCTCTTGCTCTCGTTCTGGTTTTCTTTTGGTGGAATTAGTCACGCTGCAGAGACACAGGAACATCCACAGTTAAAAGTGTATTGGTTCATGAAAGGCTTTTACATCAAAGATTTTTAATAAAATGTCAGAACAAGAACGTCTCACACACACACACACACACACACACACACACACACACACACACACACACACACTTTCCCTTCATTTCAGTAATCTGCCAGTTACATTTTAACCTAAACCTGGCCTTAGTTGGGCCGTCTCTCCACTGTGTTTTGCTGTGCAATAGAGCTGTAAAGGCGTGCGTCATTCTGCAGATGGCTTTGTGCCCGTATTAGAGACTCTCGGCTGGATTTCTCGGTGACAGAAATGCGTATGGTTTCCAGAAATCGCCACAATCACCACAGCATGTGGTGAGCAGAAAATACTTTAGGCCCAATGGGTTTCGTCCCCTGAATGTCACCGGATCCTCGCAATTCTGAGGTCACTAAATATGACTATTGCTAAATCCACTGCTAATACAAAGCTAACACTGCTGCACAGCGAAACCACATGGCAATAAACTGAGGCCTGTTTCAGTGCTGCTGAGGGGATGAGGAAACATCAAGGGACAGAGTTTTCAGTTGGAACGCTCTTGCCTTTAGCTACTCACTGTAGCCTGTAGTGCTAATCAGCTAGCCATGCAAACTTTTGAAGACATTTGAACACAGCATGCAGAAATCCCGCAGACAAGCTTTATCTGGCTGTAAATTCTGCTTTAAAGACATGGATTACATTTTTTTTTCATTGTTGTTGATGTTAGCTATGTATTAATATAATTATATTAAATGTATATAATATAATAGCTAGTCTTATTTTTAAGTCTTATTTTTCTACTCTACAATCACCGCTTGCTGACCATTGCTATCCGCCATTACCTCGAGCCCAGGGCCGGCCCAAGCCCCTAAGCAGATTTTCATTTGGGGCCCCCCAAACCACCACCTCAGCAACAGATGCTTCATTATTTCATAGGGTGAGAGATATTGTGCAATACGCTGAAGCGCCCGGGCCTTTTTTATGACCACCCAAGCGCTGTATGTCTGCATTTGCCCAATAATGGCAGCAGCCAACAGCAGAAAATCATTAACCTAGGATTGGTGTGGCAACTATGAAAGTACATGAATATAAAAATCGCTTTTCAATGTTCATTGTTATTTTTTAAATATGTAATTTTTTTATCATGATATCTCGTTGCTCTTGGGGGCCCCCTGGTGGCATTGGGGCTCTAAGCGGCCCTGCTCGAGCCTTTAGCTATTTATCAGCCACCAGTGTTTATCAGTGTCCATAACTGAAGCTGGCTGATGTTGGCTCCTGATTTGAATTAGAATTCTGGGTTTCCCCCTGTTGTTTTATACCCATTTCCAGAGGCAAAAAAGAAAGTCACCAGTGGTCCTGCAAAGATGGTACTTACACTGCCCTGCTTTAAAAATTTATCTAATTTTGTAAAGTGATCAAAAGTAAAACAAAAGGGATTCATGAACACTTGCTTGCTGTGGCAACAGCTATGCTTTAGCCTTGGTGGTGCAGATGTTGTTCTGTACAATTCAGGACACAGTTAGGCTAAGTCTCTGATGCAGAATAGGTAGGACATCCAATAGACAATCCACGAGACAGGGTGCACAGATAATAAGTACATAAATATACAAATACAAATATGTGCAAATGTGTGCATGAAGGTTGGATGATTTAGGTCCAAATAAATTTACTACACTAACAGTAAATGAAATAAGTAAAAATGTAGAGCAGTGCTGTGCTGTGCGTGTAAAAGAAGAGTAAAACAGGAGTGTATTGTAAACAGCATCATGTACAGAGCAGGAAAAGGGAGCAGCCCCAGTTCAGGTAGAGAGAAGAGGAGAGTGCACAGCTTATGGGAGGGAACTCCAATTAAAGTGCAAAGTGCATACAGTCCCTGAGCTAGTGGAGCTTAGTGTGGGTATGGTGAATGAACTGGAGGATCAGAGTAATCAGTGTGTGTGTGTGTGTGTGTGTGTGTGTGTGTGTGTGTATTCAGGTTGGGATTGGTGTTCTGCTGCTGAAGTCGACACACGTGTTTACTCGATCCCTGTGCCCTTTTAAGGGCTCACATAATCAACTTCACCTCCACTAATAAAGTAACTCAAACTGTATTGCTAAAGCTTTATTATGGTCTTCTTCTTATGATGATGATGATGATGATGATGAGGATAACCACTTGGCAACACCTGAGCAACCATCTAAGACACCATAGCAACCACCTGGGATAGCATAGCAACTGACTAGCAACCACGTAGCAACGCCCTAGTAACCACTAATCATGGCAACTGCCTGAAATACCAAAGCAATCACCTTGCCACACTGTAGCAGCCCTTTATCTACTTCATAGTAGATCATAGTAACCACCTGTGACACTACGACAACCACTTAGCAACCACTTGGCAACACTACTGCCACCACCTGGGATCCCATAGCAATCACCTAAGAACCCTATAGCAACCACAGAGCAATCACTTGTTAATGCTATTGCAACCACCTGGGATACCACAGCAGCCATCAAGTGACACCAATTGCAACCACCTATTAACCACTTAGCAGCAGCATAGAAACCACCTGGGATACCACAGCAACCACCAGGCAACCACACAGGCTACCATAGCAACCACCTAGCAGTACCATAGTAGCCACTTCACAACACCATAGCAACGACCTGGGATAACATAGCAACTACAGACCATAGCAACCACCTAGCAGCCACTTAGCAGCAGCATGGCAACCAACTGAGATACCATAGCAACCACTAGACAACTACCTGGGATACCATAGCAACCACTTAGCAACATCAAAGCAATCACCTATCAACACCATAGCAACGACCTGGGATAACATAGCAACTACAGACCATAGCAACCAACTAGCAGCCACTTAGCAGCAGCATGGCAACCAACTGATATACCATAGCAACCACTAGACAACTACCTAGGATACCATAGCAACCACTTAGCAACATCAAAGCAATCACCTATCAACACCATAGCAACCATCTGGGATAACATAGCAACCACTGAGCAACACCATAGCAACCACTCAGCAATCACATTGGAACAGCATAGAAACCACCTGGGATACCACAGCAACCAGCTGTAATCCATGTAAACACCATGTAATCCACCTAGAACCCCTGTCTGAAAGAGGAATCCACTTTAGCTGCGCAAAAACTACTTTCGGAAAATGAACAATAGGGTGATGACATTCATTTAATAAGGTGTAGAGCGCCACCTGCTGTTTGTTTTATGTGACACTTGTGTAGACGCTTCTCGACTCTTACTGAGTCACTGAAGCTTCTATTAAAACCCTTTATAAAGTCCTGTGGGTTAGCAAGCTTCCCTCTGGTTTTATAAGGTCAGGACATTTCTGTCCTGAAAAAGAATGAAAACAAAACACACACACACACACACACAATTTATTTCTGTCTTTGGGGTATTTCCATGCCCTTCAGTATGACTGTATGTAAATGCTGTGGTGTTAAAGCTAGCCCAACCATAACCATAACCCAACCACAGATTTTTTATTTATTTATAAAAAAAAAAACAGTTCCTCATGAAGGGGCAGCCAAATGTCCCCACAATGTCATGTTGTCTGAGGATATGTGTGAATGTGTGTGTGTTTCTGGGTGTCTTAATAGCAGCGCTTTGATCTCCCCTCAATCTCTGCTGGGCTGAGGGAACAAATGCGGCTCTCATTGCCGTCAACTGTCCCCCCCCGCAGCTCCCCTCTAACTAACTTCTGCCATGGCTCGGTCTCTGGGGCCGCACTGAATAACAATGCTGACGCAAAGTGAAGGAGAGATCAAGAGAAAGAGGGGGGAAAACACAGGAAAAGAGGGGAGCGATGGAGTGAGGGGAAACGATGGCACAGCCTCCAGCTCTCTCAGCTCTCGCTCTCTCTCTCTCTCACACACACACACACACATATATATACACACAGTGTGTTTCCAGGTCACAATTTGGAGAATTGTTGGACAGACCATAATATTCTTCTTTTCTCCAGAGCTGAACCAAAATAGAAATACCTGACTACTTCTTCGCATTCGACTGTGTGAGGTGTGTGTGTGTGGGTTTGCAGGGGGTTGGGGTTATATGTGTGAGCACGAGTAGGTGGATTGATTTTTAATTGCTGTCCATTTTAAGAAAGTGAAGATGGATCAAAGCACAGAAATAGAAAGGATGGAGTTAGAGAGAGAGAGAGAGAGATAGCGAAGGAAGTAAAGAAAAAGAGAGAGAGAGAGAACTGGAGACATGTTCCAGCAGCAGATTACACTGGAAATGGTCCGCAGGGTTGCCATAGTAATACACGAACCTTACTTCCTGAGAAAGTGTCTATTCCTTCCCCCCCTTCTTGTAATACCAGAATAGTCTCAGTGCCAAGCACCATTTAACCCTCCCTTAGATATCGCACAGTTAGTGTCGGAAATAGCGAAACCCTGCCGTCGTTTTTATATTAACGGAGCGAGTTCCGAGCTCAGATGAAACCCTAGGTGACCCCAGGCCTAAAAAAAAATCTGTGTAATAGTCAGAGACCACCCTTCCTTCATTTCATTTCAGCAAGGACATGCACAAAGCTGGGCTACGGTTGCCTGAACACCAGAACATTTGCCCTATTTGGCTGAGCTGCCCTCTCTGTTGTAACTGTAGTCAGACTGAAATCCGATCTCGGTTTCTTTTATAAAAATTGATCAAAATCTTCTTTGGTACTGCCAATTTACCCACCTGTACAAAGGCCCCCATAGCACTGGCAATGCTCCCGGCACTAGGAAGGTAGGGACTTAAAACCTGCATCCTCTAATACAAGCAAAGCCAGCTACCAACTGCCATCGATGCTGCATTGTCGGCCCACTCTGAGGAAAGTGCCTGGGTCCCCAGCTCCACCGCACCAGCTAACAGACTCTTGTGCCGACCAACATCGCTTAAGAGTTATGAGGGCAGGGAGTGTGGCCAACAGTGCTTCCTCAGACTGATTCCAGCTAGCGACCCCCGGGCCATAATGGTAGCGTGGCGTATTAGACCGTCAAGCCACCTGAAGACGGGGTCAGAGATGGGGTGTCCCAGAGCCATAAAACCAGTGATGCAAAGCTATGCCCTAATACCCAATGTCATGGGCTCCTATAACCATCCTGTAACACCATCAAACATGGTGTTGTTGACGTTGTGTGAGGACTCCGATAGACGTTGGAGCCCTCCCCCTCATTTTCCTCAGCTAAGTTCAAAGCACAGTGCGGCAAAACCATACAGTCCATGGGCAGAACTGTCCGTAGAGGTTGCGTTTCAGGTACAGTGAGCCCTTTGCATTACAGCATGTCAGTCAGACCGGACAGTGTGACTGGCTTTGATGGCTGTTTATGTGATGGAGAAGGTTTTGGTGGTCTACAAGGCCTTGCATTGTTGTTAGGACTCCCTCTACTAATCTCCTCGAGAATAGCTTTTACAGCCATTTTGACTGGAAATGAAGTGAAGGGTGGTCTCTGAAATTTGCACAGTGCTGTAATTATCTCCTAGAGGGAATCTGTGAGGTTAAGTGAAGGCTTTCTCTCTTCCAGGCCATTATATTTATCTCCCATCAGCTCCTCTATCTTCGTATAGTGTAGTTTGACTATGAGCATGAGTCATGAGGAAGCATGCTGCAATACCTTTCATTTCTGACTGGGTCTTAGCCAGTGAAATTCACTTAAATTCTTATTTACATGAAATTCCTAACTTTTTTACTCTCTTCACCTGCCTCACTCTGCATCAGCCCCACACAATTACTCTGCAGTTGGCTGTCTCAATAAAAGTCAATGGGAGGTGAGACGAGAAGTGCTTTACTATATTGGAAATGCTGCTTCTTTCAGAGTAAAACACTTTTGCAAAGGGTTTTGGTTTTACTGCTCGTCAGAGGGAAACATCTGCATAGCAAGTGCACAGTAGAGAGCACCCCCTTTATTTAATTTAGATTCATTTAATTATAAATTAAGATGAGGAGAATGAGGAGGTGAGATTTAAGCCATCCACTTACATAAGGAAGAAGAAAGCCAGGGGAAAAATGGGACTCCTAACAACTGTGCAAGACCTGGTAGACCACCAAACCTTCCACCAAACATCATTAACATTGAGAGAGAGGTGAAAATCAAGCTCCACTTCTGTGTTTTGAGTCCAGACTGATGTTTTTGGGATTTAGGCTGTGAGAATAAACTACAGATTAATTGATGAGGTTAGTGCTACACAAAAACCTTCAACAATCTCCAAAATATCAACCTTAAAGAAGAAGGGGAAAAAATCTAATGGAAGGCAATGTAAACAGATTTTATTTTAAGTCAGTTTGGAGTATTTCTATTGGCTCACAACATTGTCCCTGCTTGTATGCATTTCCAAAGGGCTCAGAGTAGCTCGGTGGTCTGGGAACTGTAAATTGTAAGTTCGAATCACGAGCCATGCTTTGCCATCAGCGACTGGAGTCTGAGAGAGCTCAACCAGCCAATTCTCTGTCTGGGTAGATGGCGCTCTCTTCCCTCTTCAGTCTTAAGCAATGTTGTTCGGCTGCAGTCGAGCTGGGGACCCAGCACTTTCCTCAGAGCATGTCGGAAGCTCTACGTTGCTGCATTGGCAGCGGTTCGATAAAGAAGCGGTGGAAATGCATTCACTGGAAATGCATTCAATTTACACTTGTATTACATGTGGACGAGATCAGTCTCTGACCACCTCCGAATGTGGTTTGGAGACCAAAGCACAACCCGAACGTGATCCTATCACCCAAAACGTACGTTAAGGCCAGGTGTAAACAGGCTGTGTGTTTTCTGCTTTTATTCCTGACGTCATTTGGACTTGAACCTGACTGGAAATGACATCAGTCAGGGGTGGTTTCTGACTGTACCCCACTGTGCCGTTAAGGTGGTGGAACCAACAGTACCAGTAATAAACGGAATGAGCGGCCCTATTTGACAGTAGCGGAACCTGGAATCAGATACATGCGATTCCACACTGTATCACGCTGGATCCAGACCTCTCCACGGCTGAGAGAAAGTCAGCTCCTGCCTGCAGCCTAAAGGCCTCCTGCTGCTGCTGCCATTTGTGCATTTGCGTGTTGCTCCCAGCTGAACGCTGTCTCTGCTCTGATAACACACATCTGCCTTTTATTACTGAACAGACAGCAGTCAGTGGAAAGAGAGGGAACACAAATGAAAGTGGAAAGGCAACCGACTTGAGCGAGAGAGAGAGAGAGAGAGAGAGAGAGAGATCTCCAATGGCAGTTAGTGGTTAAGCACTCCAGTTCAGCACACGCAGCACTGCTTAATCAGTTCATCTGCAGGCTTTAATGACAGTTTGGTGGTCAGCGTGAGGTTCAAGTAATGAATGGAGAGCACACACACACTCACACACACACACAGCAGCTATGGTGAGTTTCTGCAAAAGACGTTCCTCTCACGTCCCTCCTCACACACGTGCAGGCGATTATTATGGGATATTGGAGGATTTCTGAATAAAAGCCTCATCTGCATTTGCCCTCTTTTTCTCCTCTCGCTCCCCCTCTCGCGTTTTTACTGCTCTCCCTCAAGACTGGATCTCAATGCTCTATTTCACCACGCTTTAATGAGCTCCCTGCTTCTACTGAGCACACACACACACACACACACACACACACATACACAGCATACTGCAGAGAAACTAACACACATGCACTTACACCAACACACACACACACACACACACACACACACACACACACACACACACACACACACACACACACACACACTCTTGTTCATACTGCATAGAGTAAACACCACACACACTGTAACACTACTTCACACTGTAACACTACCACACACTGTAATACCGACACACAAACACCAACACTCTTGTTCATACTGCAGAGTAAACACCACACACACTGTAACACTACCACACACTGTAACACTACCACACACTGTAATACCGACACACACAAACACCAACACTCTTGTTCATACTGCAGAGTAAACACCACACACACTGTAACACTACCACACACTGTAACACTACCACACACTGTAATACCGACACACACAAACACCAACACTCTTGTTCATACTGCAGAGTAAACACCACACACACTGTAACACTACTTCACACTGTAACACTACCACACACTGTAACACTACCACACACAAACAAACACCAACACTCTTGTTCATACTGCAGAGTAAACACCACACACTGCAACACTACCACACACTGTAATACCAACACACACAAACACCAACACTGCATAGAGTAAACACCACAAACACTGTAACACTACTTCACACACTGTCACACTACCACACACTGTAATACCAACACACACAAACACCAACACTCTTGTTCATACTGCATAGAGTAAACACCACACACACTGTAACACTACTTCACAAACTGTAACACTACCACACACTGTAATACTGACACACACAAACACCAACACTCTTGTTCATACTGCATAGAGTAAACAACATAACTGTAAAACAACCACACATGCTGTAACATCAACATAATACTCCAACGCACACTGCATAAAAAAACGCAACACTACCTCACATACACCAACATACTTGTTCATACTGAAGCAAAACCAACTCACACACTGTAATACTACCACACACAGTGTAACCACAACACACTCAAATTCCATAAAAAAAACTACCGTACACACACACACACACACACACAGGCTGTCTCACTGAGGTCCTTGTTGTAACCATGCCTATCTAGCTGTCAGTCAATAACAGAAGCCCCTTCCCCTGAATCATCCTGGAATAGAGATACAATCACCTCTTTTAAACTGCTTCTCCGCTACAACTCATTAGCGCAGAGCAGGAGGGGGCAGATTTGAGCGGCTTATTTCCGTAATGACCTTCAGATAATGGGTACAAGGACAAAAGCAAGTGGAGGATAGAAAGAAGAAGAGCAGAAAAGGGAGAGGGAGAGCGAGAGCAAGAGCAAGAGCGTGCGAGAGAGGGGTACAGAATGAAGGAGTCGTCCATATCACAACATTTCTATATTAGCTGACACACACACATGCATACACATGTGTGAGATGAGGTGAAACGTCAAGTCGTATCAAGTTCTTGGATAAGGGGCAGCTGCATCTATCGTTCATGAAACACTGATCCAGTGGAGATCTATAGTAGCTAACTTTGTCTACAGAGCAATAACATCTGCGCTCTGGACAGACTAGACCCCAGAGCATGAGTCATCAGCCTCAAACACACAGAGTACAACTCAGCTGTAAACTGGCAGGTTTACTAGATGTGTTTGAGCAGGGGAATCACTAAACTATGTTGGACACCAGCCCTCCAGAAACTGATTAACCCTGGAGTAGATTGCACTGCAGCCTCTAGTTTCCAAAGACTGCAGACGTCACACTGCCCCCTTGTGCTGTCACAAGGTCCCCCGTGTGCTGCCAAAACAGCTCTAACCCGTTGAAGTCATGGTCAATGCTGGCTGTGTTTTTATTGAGTACAAGACATAGGCAGCATTAACTACAGCAGTTCTTCTGCAAGTTCGTCCAGACAGGGCTAGCCTTCACTTACCAAGCGCATCAGTGAGCCTTGGGAGTTGACTATGACCATGTCCCTGTTTCACTAGTTGTCCTTGCTTGGAGCACTTCTGGTAGATAACACCCCATAAGACAAGTCGTTTTGGATATCTGACCTTGGCGTCAAGCCATCATAATTTGGTTCTGGTCAAAGTGGCTCAGATTGTTTTGCATGCCCATTTTTCCTGCTTTTAACACACAACCTTCAAGAACTGACCTTATATGTATACCCCACCCCACAGGCACCATTGTAACCAGATAATCAAAAAAAAAAAAAAAAAACTTCAAACTGCAAAACTGAAGAAACAATGGACAAAAGAATGGGAATAATGGGAATAGTGGCACACAACTGAGTCCACACAATTTAAACCACATTTAGGCCAAAAGGGTTTCAATATATGCTCGTAACAACAGTTTTAGTGAAGAAACCCCTAGATCAACCTTCTTCATTCCAGGGATTTTTGGTGTTTCTAAATATATCCACATCTTAATAAATGGCTTTACGTTGGCTTTGCAGGGCGTTTTTATAAAGTAACCTGGAAAATCAAACAATATTTGGAAAATGTCAAAGGTTGGACAGGTGTCCCCGAACTGCAGGATATAAACAGGACAATCTTAAACTCAATTTGTCACCTAATCTCAACGCACCACCAAAACTGGGACAGCGCTGCGTTCAGACGGATGCACAGGTGCAATTGTAGGGTGGGGGATGGGAAGGGGGACAAGTCTCCTCCCATTTGGAATTCATAGAGCTATATTGTTCTAAGCAAGACATGTCCAAACATGTCTGAAAACACAGCATAGAAAATAAATCTAAAATAAATCATGTTCAGCAACTTTCATGGGAATTTAGAATTTAGCAGGCTTCCTGTAGCTGCTTCCCGCATCAGATTCAGAACCTTGACTCTGGCCTACAAAGCCAAGAACGGACCAGCCCCTCCGTACTTGATGGCAATGGTCAAAAGCCGATCCACACCAAGAGCCCTTTGAGCTTCAAGTAGAGCTCGGCTCGACCCACCATCACTCAAAATCCACGGAAGACGAGCGTCCAGGCTTTTTTCTGTCCTGGCACTAAAGTGGTGGAACAAGCTTCCCCTGGGTGTCCGAACGGCCGAGACGCTCACTGTCTTCAAACGCAGACTGAACTGAAGCACTTTTGTAAGTCGCTCTGGATAAGAGCGTCTGCTAAATGCCTTAAATGTAAATGTAGCAGCAGGTTTGTTATGATGGTATGTTTTTACACAAGAGTGTTCAGTAATACCTCACTAACAGCGCAAATGCTGGCCATGATACTTTATGAATGAGCAAGTGCGTTACTGCAGCCCTATTAGCATTTTATGAATCCGGCTCATTGGGTTTGAAATGACTCTGAATGATTTTACAGCGTTGCGCTCTCACCCAAACACCATCCAGCCACTTAAGGGGTTGGAACTGAATAAAATTGCTCTCCATTCATTTTCCTAAATGAAGATGAATTTCCAACACTGCCAGGGCAAGAACTAAGGCTAAATGACGTCCAGCCATTAACCCTCAGGAGTCACAGTTCTCACGTACAATAACCAAAGTATGATTTTATGTGAATTTGTCTGAATTAGTCCGTCAGTCAGTCAGACGTTCATTGCAATCTTTTCCCGTCAAACCCGAATCAAGTTGTGCGGTTGATGGCTCGCCATAAGGTCGCTAAAATAGGGCCCTTGGTCTTGTTACAGTCCTGTACAGTCAAAACTGTCATTGTCTGACAACAAAAAGACATAAATAGTCAGAAGTAAAGATGCAAACCTGTAAATCAAAGATAGATGCAAATTCCTTATGACACTAGATATCAATAATAACTTATATATGTATATATATATATATATAAAATGTGTATAATGTCTACTCCCAAAACGTTCTCAAAAATAACACTGAAAAACAGTGGCTGGAAATGGTTAATTGGCTTTGAATGCATTTTGCAACTGATCCCATTTGTACAATTGTATTCAAATTCAAAATGTCAATATGTCAAAATGTCAATATTCTAAAAAATACCACTAGTGGAGATGAGCAATCGCTTTGGTTTGGGCACTCTGTAAAGCAAAAGCATCCAAATAAAGCCACAAACTGGGTCTCTGCAGAGCTTTTTGGATGTAGTGAGTCGGAGTGATGGTTTATGTAAGCTTACAACAACACACTATATCCCTCTAAACAAGAGCTAACATTGGCATTGTTCTGCCCTTGCCCTTGTCCAGGAAGCTGCAGAGACGGCTAAGTAAATAAGGAGTCCATTATTTTCAGGTTGGATTAGCACTCAAGGCCCAATTAGAGTGTTCTTAAGAGTGCTGATCGATGTTCAGGTCAGTGTAGTGGTGGGCGATATGACAATATGATGGCTCTATGAGCTTTTATGAACATATTGTGGTCATTGTTAGCATGTCTAGGTTACTTATGGAGTACTTTAACTAATCAACTACATGTTTCATTAAAACGGCAGTCAGGAGGTCGCTAGCTCAAATCCCCTGAGGGTCCATATTAGTGAAAAACTCATTTTCCTCAGTTTAATATAGTATAGAAAAGTTGTTCAAGTTCCCACTGTATCATTCATCCCTCGGTCTACACGGCCAGTCTACACATATATGAAGGCTAGGCTGCAAAAACAGGCCATCTCTGTTGTTGTGTCCTGGAAATCACACTGTATCTATCTATTCAGCCAACAAGGCTTCACATGGAAGCTATAAAGAGTGTTTCAGCCTGGAGTACTGAAAGTTTTGAGCCAATCAGAACATCCAGTCTTAAAGCCACCGTGACAGAAACAGCCTGTTGAATTGTAAAGGGTTAAATAGAGGCTGGAAAATGGTCATGTTAAAATGAATTATGACTGTTTTGGCACACAAGCCAACACAAATGCCGAAGCTCAAGGAAAAAAAATGAATATACAAGAAAAATATAAAGACATGGGGCCTTAGTTTAGTTTAATAATGTGTATTAAAGAGCTGTGTAACACAATACAGCAGCATCAAACCCCATTCACCCCCAACCCCTGCACCCACTTTTTTGTTCCCGCTTTTTTTTCTTTAAGTTTCCTTCCCTAACCCAAACTGAGCTCCGTTCTTACCTGTGCTACATTTATTTAGACTTCTCTTGTTATTGTCGGTGCTTTAAAACCCCTACAGCTGTTTTTTTGCCCAAATATTCTAAATACTAAAAGTGTAACAGTACTCCACCATTCAAAGCATTATAAACGTGTACTAATGTCCAGTCTACTACACTTCACTTCTGTGCAGACGAATAGTTAATAAAAGTCTCTTTTCTGGTTTCAAAATAAAAGAAAAGCTACATAGTGGTACTACCTGATCAAATACACTAGCTGCGTTCCAAAGCCCAGGCTGCAGCTGAGAAGGCTGTCGTAGAAGGCTGTTCCACAGCTGGGAAATGCAGCCTACGTTCAAATGTGAAGGGGAAAAACAGCACTGCAACAATGGTGGACTGAGACTGTTAAAATATCTTTCCTGTGATGCCACCACGCAGCCTCGGTGCTCTGGACTGTTCCATTTGTGTGACCAATAGACTACTAAGAAGGAGTCTTCATAGGACAGTCCTAGCGAGGACCTCACCTCCTTGGCTGCAGCCTAGGCTTTGGAACGCAGCTACTGACAGCGAGCACTCCAGCGAGCATTTGCCAGAAAAGAAAGATGCTGCTAGGGTTATTTGAGCGATGCCATGAAAAAAAACACATTTGGATTGATCAAGAATCTTTACCTTTTAAAGCTTCTTCACACCTACATTTACAGTGGTGGCTCAGCGCTGGGCTATTGACGACAAGAATGTGTGGGTTGGTGGGCCTTTAACCCCTCTCTGATCTCTGGTGTTGTGGCAATGGTTGCCCACTGCTCTGGGCACGTTTGCTCATTCGTGTATGTGTGTTCAATGCATGGATGGGTTAAAGGCAGAGGCTGAATTGCATATGCGTCTGACCCAAACGATGATAATGGGCGTCTTGTCTCTTGCCTTTAAAAAAATGTATTCCTTAATGGCATCACTCGAACAGCCCTTTGCAGCACGTGTCCTGGTGTTGGTTCACGTCAACCAGACAGATTCTGATAATCCCGCTTAACAGCGTCTATACAGGTGTTAACATGATTCATAGAAAGCTTGTGCTTGTGTAGAACTATTAAATACACACATACACACATACCCACACTCACACACATACATGAGAAGAATCCATCATCTACGAACGCTTGGTCATATACAAGTCCCAGTAAAAGAAAGTGATGCAGTGTCCAGTAGCTGTAGCGTTCACCGCAGAGTTTCTCTGTCAATGAGGCCAAGGACAACTTTTCATCAAACAGCCTCATTGAATGGGGAGTAGAAATGTGCAGTTCATCGCACTGCCTTGTTTAGGAAAATGCGTATCAGTCAAAATCTTCTGAGATCACTGGCCCTCAGATAGGCTAGCTGAGTGAGTCACATGATAGGGGGAGGGCCTCCACAGAAAATCACCTTCACTGTAGCTTTGAAATGCTGATGCTTCTTCGCTGGAAGTCCGAGGACACGTGAAAAGTCTGACGGCACATAAACCCGGTGCAGAGAATGAACTTGTAAAACGTCTTTACAAGGGTCTTAAAGGTGCCATCTCTTAACATAAGTTGCTCTTGTCTAGAAGAGGAAGCATAAGACATGTGTGAGCATTGAAATTAAACTTGTTCTTGCATGTATCCAAGTTTCACTCTCAAAGCTAAATATCCTGGGAGAAGATTAGGGATGTTCCGATCCAGTTTATTTACCCCTGATCCAAGTACCTTAATGGTGAGTGCCCACAAATATCGATCTGATCTTTGTGCTAGTGTTTCAGTGCATCAAATCGTAAATCAAGAATAAAGACATGTTGAGAATGTTAAAGGATATTTCCCCTTCTAATAGAATGAATTCCCTCCAAATGGAATTCAATATCTTTGTCATTGTAGAAGTCCAACAAAATGGAGTTGGAATTGACTGGGAAAACTGGGTTAGAAATGAGCCAAATGCCTTGAAGAAAAAGCAGCGCAAACGCAGCGGAACCACATATTTTCTGCTACGTTTTTAATGTTTCATGTTCCACTGTAAAACAGCTCAGCACCGCAGACTATGAAATATCTGTTACCTGAGAATGGTACTCACTGCGGCGGGCTGGGAATAATGTCTGGTAATGAAGGATGCACTGCTGGAGAGGTAAAAACAAACTGCCTTTCAAATAGCTGATAGTTGATTAATTACAATAAGCCTGGATCGAGCCAAGACATCCCTAGAGGAGATAATAAGGAATCACCTACTGGATTTAATAGGGGTGATAGTACTTAAACAGGAAATTGTTTCCTAAATCCAAATGCACTTGGCCTGGAACTTGGGCTAAGCTTAAACACAACCACAAGTGGAAAATGTGGAGCATGTTTTCTAAAACAAAAAGTAGATGTTTCCTCAGTGCACCTGATGTGTTACAATAATTTTTGTGTCTTCTCGCTACACTTGCTACCATCACCAGCGCAGTGTGTCAATAATGACCACTGTTTGAGTAAATCTGCCCCTAAGCGTCTAATCTCAAGCTACAGGTCTGTGGCTAAATGGTGGGAATCCCTTTACGACTTGCATTACGTGAAAGGACGTTGGGGCATCGAGCAGTCGCCATCTTCTAAAGCAGGAAGCAACATGCAGCTTCATACGCAGATTTCAATGGGCGTGGCCATCACCATCTTACTCTTGTCCTGCCGGTTGGGGGAGGGGCTTTTCGATGCTTCCTCCCTGGAGGAGTGCGGCTCGGACAGGATGCTACGTTTGAGAGGGGTGGGCCGAAGGCAGGACGTGCCAGGTGGAGGGGAGGGCTCTGCGTGTCTGTGGGCGGCGCCACGTGTGGCCATGCCCCTGGAGGCTCTACAGGAAGCTCTGCGGCGATGGTGGGTCAGCAGGTCATACTTGAGGAAGTAGAAGACCTCCTTGACGCCGCAGCGGCGCTCGGGATCCAGTGCTAGCAGGCGGCCAAACATGCGCAGGGCGTCGTCAGAGAAGCGGCGCCACTGTGAGGGCACTGCGCCTGGTGGGCACGCTCCTCTCTGCCAGCGTTGGAACTCCGCGTAGAAGGCGTCGTTGGGCAGTGCCGCCTCCCAGGGGAAGTTGCCGGTAAGCATGCAGAATAGCAGGACACCAAACGCCCACACATCCTGGGTGGTCGCCACGACTATCCCTTCTGAGCCAGTGATTTGGCACACCTGCCTCAGCCAGAGTTTTAACACATAACACATTATGTAAGTAAGTAACTTTACTGTGATTATACCGTTACACCTGTACACAACAAAATACTTCTCTTTGCTTATCTAATCAGAGCGCAGGGTCAGCCATGCTACAGTGCCTGGAGCGAAAAGGGCCCAACGGTGGCAGCTTAGCAGACCGGGGTATCAAACCCACAACCCTGTAATGAATTACCCAGTGCTAATTTTTAACTGGTGTTTAAAGATCTTAATAGGCTTGCACCTTCATGTAATTCAGACCAGATGTTCTAGCTTGGATCTTAGAACTTTTATATTTATTAGGGCAATAAACTGCTTTTTTCAGATGGAGGATAAATAGCATTTCTAACATGAACTTTCGTTAACTGTAACCACAAAATGTCAAACAGATGTGTTTTTAAGGGTCTTTAATGAAGTCACATCCATTCATTTTAAGTGTATTTTCCAGAAGTGAGCAACGTTAATGAATGCCTAGTGCCCTTCTTGGCACTGAAAAGCTTTATCTTGTAAAATGCAACTACACTATCCAAATATGTTCATTTTCTTTTGTATTAACGACACTATTCGCATTAAGGGTGAATATTTTCTGAGATGTCACAGGGCAGTGCATGGTTCTGAGACCAATTCTTTAAACCATTCATCTCAAAATCAGCTTTCTACAAAAAATATTAAAGGAGGACTTCCTAATACACTGCTGGATTTATATGGCAAATATGACACATTTTATATGCTATGTTCAATTGTTTCCCCAGTAAGTTAAATTCAACAAATGAGTAGAAACTGTGTGCTACAACAAGCAGAAACATTAAATATTTAAAGCAACATTAGGTAGAATTTTTCTCCTTAAAATAACATCTTTAAAAGACTTTAAAGTGACGCTCCCCTGACCTAGTAGAGAGAATTGCATCACTCTAAGCTTACAAAATGCATGTGAAAAGCAGTCCTTTAGGTGTAAATTCCACAACCTGACTATGTTCTCCATAATGCTCCTTTAAGTATCTTATAGAGAACCTGTTTCTTATAGAGAACTGCAACCGTACTGCTTAAATCACTTTTATAATGTATAATAGGGAATAATGAAGTCTTATAACCTCAGCAGCTGTGTACGGGATGGTGCCGCTGACCCGTTTGACCCGACTGCCCGCACGGCGCGTCATGCCGAAGTCAGCCAGCTTGACGCGTCGGCACTCGCGGTCGAAAAGGAGTACGTTCTCTGGCTTCACGTCCCGATGCACCAGACTCTTACTGTGCATGAAGTCCAGAGCCAAGCCCAGCTGCTGCACACAGCGCTTCACCATGTCCTCCGGCAAACCAGCCTGTGCCACAGAGAGAGTCAGAAAGAGAGAGAGATTTGGGGGGTTGGGGGTTATAGAAAAAGAGAAAGAGAGAGAGAGAGAGAAAGAGAAGAAAGGGGGAGAGGATTAGAAGGATGGTTTTGAGGGAAAAATTGGGATGAGAAGAATTAGAGTAAGAAGGTTATGTAATTATAAGGAGCTTTCACTCACAGCTAAATAAATGAGGTTTAGAGACCAGGGAGGAGAGTGAGGAATGGACGAGAGAGAGAGAGAGAAAGATGAAAAGTGAATGATGACCATGATATGAAAGGAAGAAGTGATGATTTGGTAAATGTGACCCTGTGGAATGATAGCAGCAATCGTGTAGACCTTAGGACAGTGCTTGATCTCAGCTAACACTGCTTATCGTGACCGCTAACCGCACTTGGAGTTACTTGAAGTGACAGTCCAGAAAGCAGTTACACAATTTCCCCCCCTTACCCCAAATGTAGTTTGATCCTTAGTTTGGATATATGAGGCTAAGGCAGCAGGCTTGTTGCCGTGGGCAAGCCTCCCAATTGCATAGCCAGGCCTGTCCAAAACTGGTTGGCATTCACTTTGAACTGAATCTAATGTTTGGAAACCTCTGCCTGGAGCACCAGGGATTAAACAGAATCGGAACGCTAAGAGTTTGTCTCCACGTTTCAGCCAGTGGTGTTCATGCTAGCTGTAGGCATTTAACTTTTAATCCTATGGGAAGCAGCCGCAAGGTAGTTATAAAAGCCACCAACAAAGTCCAACTATTCTGAAAAGCACAGAGCAATGTACTCACTTGAAGCAGGGTTGTTATGGTTACAGTGTGCATATCACATGAGACGTTTTTGTTCATATAAGCACAGAAAGTGCTCCAGGATGTGCTCAGTGTTCTAACGTTTTAATTTCTCCAAACTGAAACAGACGCATAATGGTGACATACCGAAAACTGCCAAAAAACACAGAGGCAAAGCATAGACTCTGTGAAATCGACTTTGACTACTTGGGAACTTGGATAAATGCTTGATGAAATGGTTGATGGGGGTGGGGCTGTCTGGCATCACATGTGGACCATGCGAAGAGATCTACCATCCATAAAAGCTCCCCCAGTAGATAATGTTATATAGCAGCTAATGTAAGCTGCCTAGCGCCTTATAAACACTGTTTATTAATCAATGAGCAATAAAGCATGTTTTTGCAATGATCCATCATTTCAATGCATTTGTTCTATTCATATGAGCAACGTGGGGACCCATGTGGGTGACTTTAACCAATTAAAGCACACAGATCATAGCACGTAGCTGAACATCCTATAATCATAATGAACATCCCTGTGGTTGGTGTGGCGCAACAGATAACACCGCTACCACACCATGTGGGAGACTGGGGTTCGATTCCCGGTCTGGGTGACTATGCTGCGCTACACCAATAAGAGTCCTTGGGCAAGACTCCTAACACTACACTGACCCACCTCTGTAATACGAGTCACCTTGTAAGTCGCTCTGGATAAGAGTGTCAGCTAAATGCCATAAAATGTAAATGTAAAAAAAAACATCCGTTTCATAGACCCTAAAATAGAACCCTGTGGGACTCCACAGAATACGCACTGAAAGTATATGTATATCCCAGTAATTAGTAATGCACACACACACACAAACTACATGTGTAAATCATCACACACTTGCCCTGACACAGTCACGATCTTTACACCCCTCCGTGTGGATGCATGCGATGATGTATGCATTCGTACCTGAGGAGGTATGATGTCAAACAGGTCTCCGGCAGGCGCATATTCCTGGCCAAAGACGTAGCTCTCCTCAGTCTCAAACAGAACGTCCAGCACTTTAATGATGAAGGGACTGCAGCCCAGCGCCGCCGTCAAACTATACTCCCGCAGAAAACTTCGCAACTTGGTTTTATTCTTACTCACATACTTAAGAGCCAGTTTTGTGCCTAGAACGTAAACACACCGCATTGAAATCTAAACTCCGCTGTCGTGACAACCTTGAACCAGTTAAATAAATCCCTTTTTTTTGGGCACACAACCTTTTTTTAGAGATATCTTCAACACTTTGACACTCGTTAATGCATTAGTGAAGCAGTGTGAAAACACTTACCCTGCGTTCGGTGAGCCACCAGGTCCACTCTGCCATACGTGCCTTTCCCTAATGGGCCAATCAGCTCATACTGCTGTTCGACCTCAGTGGCAGAGATAGCGGTGATGGAAAGAGCCTGCATGTCCTCCACTGGGGCCGTGCCCACACTGTTGCTCCGCCCTGCTGCCGACACACCCACCTGGGCACTGAAACACAAAATATAGATATACAATCAGCTGGTAGTTGATTGGTCGGGGAGGAGAGTTAGACTGGATTATAAGATATTAATCACTATAAAACAGTCATTTTAAGAGCAGTCCAGAATTTCTCATTATAGAAACTAAAAATAAAGGGATTTTACTGCAGTATTAATCAGCAGCACATCCTATCCTACAGTTACCAAACTGGATTGTTATCGACACTCCGCATTACCAGACTTGGATCGGATCGGAGGGGCAAAATAACCTGATTGGGAAATCTCTAGTAACATAAAACTCATGAAACATAAGCAACTGTCTAAAAACCTGAAAACAACATCAATCAATCAATGCCCACAAAGCAGGGGGAGAATGTAAGATGACAGCCCAGTGTTTTTAACTCATGGTTTCAATGCACTTCAAGGGAACTGTGGGTCAGGATGAAATCTAGAAGACCAATAATATTCTCTTACCTCCAAGTTCATCACAAACTCAAGGTTTAAAGCATACAATTTAATTTATTAAATTGCATTTCGACAAACCAGCTTTGGGATGAGACACAAACTGAATCTTTTGCAATGGCCTTCGTGGCCTCCTGAGCTAAATATCATTGAAAATCTGTGAATAGACCTTAAACAAACTGTACAGCAAGATGATCCAAAAAAAAATCTCTGAACTAGAGGCCTTGTGCAAAGAAGACATTTTAACTACAAGTACTGGATGGGTTTTAGCTGCTCTGCTAAAGCCACATAGATTTTATTTTTTAGTTTTAATGCTATGAAAGGATTCATTAAAAAAAAGAATGTGCTAAGAAACAGTGTTCAGTGTGTGATTGGCCAGATAGGCTGTGTTTACTGCTTCTTAATAAAAGACATAATTCACCTATGTCTAATGCAGGCACCTGTTCATCACTGACTAGAATTAATTTCGTTTCCCAATGAAATGATAAACACTGCATGGAAGTGCGAACACGTTTAGATAGCATTAGATAGCATATCAGAATGCAACTAACTGGCAAAACCCTGATAGCTTTGGCTTCTTTAAAAAATTAGATGTGCTCTGTTGATGTGTGTGCAGAGCATCTAAGGCTAAGACTAGTTCCTAATAGGCCACATTTTGGATTCAGCGCTACCAGCCTGGGAGGGCAAATGCGGGCACTTGTCTCTTCTGATGCGTATGACGACATGGAGGATACTGCCAAGGGCTTGGAACCAGCACACACACACACACACACACACACACACACACACACACACACAGACTAGCTGGAATACTATTTGTACATCATATCCACTTACGCTTCACCCACCCTTAGGGTTAACACACTATATGGCCAAAAGTATATAGACACTCCTCACGAAATGGGTCGTACTGACTTTAAACGTGCCGCTGTCACAGGATGCCACAGTTTGCTCCTTTGCTCCAGTCAACTGTAAGAAAAAAAACATTTAAAAAAAACACCTTTCCTCCCTGCCATCACTCACTACAGAGTTCCAAGTCGCCTTTGGAAGCAACATCAGCACAAGGACTGGGCATGGGGAGCTTGATGAAATGGCTTGCCATAGCTGAACAGCTGCACACAAGCCTAGGATAATTACGCACAATTCCATGCACTGGCTGATGTGGTGTAAATCCCACCACCACTGGACTTTGGAGCAGTGGAAATAGCTGTCTGAAATGATGAATCATGCTTCAGTATCTGGCACTCTGATGGACGAATCTGGGTTTGGCGGAGGCTAGGAGAACACTACCTTCCAGACTGCACAGTGCCAACAATAATGTTTGGTGTAGGAAGGATTGTGGTCTGGGGTTGTAGCTCGGCCCCTTAGTTCTAGTGAAGGGTGATGTTTACGCTAGAGCACACAAGGACATTTTACACAGACACTTACAAGCCAGGCCTTCTCATCCGACATCAGTCCCGACCTGACAAATGACCTTTTGATAGAATGGAATAAAAAAGACCCATAGACATTCATGACATTGAAAAATAACAAGGCTGTGGCAAGACTTCACAACAAAAAAAGCCATACTATGGGCTACAACGAAGTTAAGACATCCTGAAACAAGCAACAGAGGTGTGTGATATTGAGTGGGTGGGGCCAATATGGAGCTGGAGCCAACATGGACCAATGTGAAATCTGGCATAGTTGGATAATGAGCATTTGGTATATGGAAGTGAAATGCTGTGAACCTAAAACACTGCTGTATCCTTTCTTAACAGCAAAAAAACAACATATGTAATACAGGGCTGTTAACAGAACAAAAAACCAAAACCTTCTTGACTTATAACATTTCATTCCAGGTTACAAGCAACAGCTGCTTAGGGAGAATATGAAGGCGAAAGCTACTGTGAAGTACCGCTTGGAGAAGAGCCAAACCAGTCTTAGTACAAAGCTAAAAGCTAACCCTACCAGACCATATAACAATCTTTTCAGCTAGCTAACCTCACTCCATTTACACAAATTCCACTTGATGTAAAGATTGTTCATCAATTTAAAGGTTCTTCACACTTACATTTCTATTACAAACATGGTTCTGCTATAGCATCACTCAAAAGAACCATTTCAGGTACTTTTTTTTTTTAAAAGGGTGCAGACTAGCAAGATGCAGCTACAGGGTAGAGGTTTCCAATAAAGCAGCCGGTGAATGTATACACACTATAAACACACACACACACACACACACACACACACACACACACACACACACACACACACACACACACACTGGTGTTTCGCAGTACAGGCAGTGTAGGGAACACATAAGGCTCCCTCAATCAGTGCTTATATCCATAAGCACCATTTTCATTGTGCTGCCCTCCTTGATATCGCTACTCCTGATGTCTCCTCACCAGGAAGGAGTAGAGGAGATGGGGGAGGGTTGGTTGCCAAAGAGCAGTTCGCTCTAACTCTCTTACTGTACGGGTCAGTGAAATGACACCTAATGAAATAACATGCAACCAGATGCGCCCACGCTCTCCTTAAACATAAGCAAGCATATGGAACGGGAGCCGAGCAGCTGCAAGCCTAGAGTCTGGCCTGATTTATGAGGAACACAATTAAATAAAGAAAATTATACTGCAACTCTAGTCTAATTTTGGACCACAGAACTGCTTTCAACTAGATATTTTTAGTTTGCGGGCCAATCTTAACCTAACGGTTACACTGACTTAGATTCCCCTTGACTGACAAGGGCAGGTGGATGCTGGTGATATCACTTGGTCACACACGAGGTATTGATGATCAGTTCTATGACGGTATCCCTTTTCTGTAGGCCTCCTATCGGCCATTCCATCATAATGAATTGATAATTGAATTGAATTCATTTTCAAGACATTATGTTTAATAAATGCCACAGTAAACAAAATAAAGCAAAACTAAATGAAAACAAGTGAAACTAGGAGCCGTTTTTTAGCAATCTTTAGGAGACACTTTTGGCAAGGTGGAAGATAGCAATGAGCATTGCGACACGCCTTGCGCAAGGTGTAGGGTAGGGCCCTTGATCTTGAAAATTAAATAAAATGAACAATACAAAAAAAAGCACCCTTTAACAATGTATTTATAAGATACCTTTCTGCCAATGTCATGACTAACCAAACAAAAAAAAACCCTACATGGTAATACCTACATAGTATCACTGGGGTCCTAGGCAAATTAACCCTAACCCTAGCAACAATCAGCCCAGGTAATGTATAAAGTTCAAATCATAGATGATAAATCAAAGTACAAGAGCAATAAAAATGGAACCATTTGGCTTTCTAGACGGAGAGCCTACTGGTCTCTGTCGCTTGCTCATGCAGCTCTTACCCTCTTCCCTTCCTTTAACAGATAAAACCTGTTGGCATTCTGAATTTACGCTATGTTTCTGCATCACAGTCCATCATAAAATTACATCTATATTTATTTGCCTACTAGTTACTTTAAAATGCTGCAGTAAAATCTCTTTTCATTTTTGATGTGTGCATAGGGGAACACATTCAACCGAACCGGAAAGAAAAAGGTTCTAAAAGGGTCCTAGTCGCACTTTATGCAATCACTTACAAAAGGAATGCTTATTGCACCCTACTGCAGCATAGATGACTGTGCTGATAAGATATATATATATATACATATATCTTATACATATCTTATCGTTTTATATATATATATATAAAAACTTGTGTTATATTGCTTAAAAGTTTTTATAACGATCAATTTGCGACTTAACAGTTAGCATTTTAACCCTTAAAACGCCTTTCTCTTTTTTCTTCAATTAATAAAACAAAAATACTATTTATGCCATTAATGATGGCAAACAGGCTGTATGTCAGGTATATTATTTATTTAATAAACTTACTATTTTGCTTTTTTTGTGATAACTGACTCCATGCTTTGTTAATAAGAAGCATGCACAAAGGAAAAAAAATTAACTGGGCTTAAACACAGGGCTGCCAACTCTCACGCACTGGCTGCAAGACTCACACCATTACCTCTAATCTCACGCACCCATGCTTCAGATAACCAGTTGTTCTCTGGAGTGGGATTTAAAAGGAGGCCCTGTGGTCGAAAATATGTTTTAAGTTATTGCTATTTTCATTTATCTTTGGAAAATGCAGTTGTCTTCTTTCCCACTGTCTAATTATAATGCAACGTTTTCATGTGTTCAGTTAATTTAGTTTTCCTCCAGTCCTTTTCAGCCTTACAGCTGTTCCGTTTGAGCTGCTGCAGCTGCTCCGTTTTCCATGGTATTTTTTTAAGCAGATTTTTTTTTAACCTTTGCTGGTGCAGAGTTTACAGACTTTACAGAATGTAAAGAAATGTATTGTTTATAGCATTAATAAAATCATTTAAGGTTGACGCATTAAAATACTGTTTTGCTAGTACGCCCCACGCCTTTAATGAGTGAAACGGCTTTTGAGCTGGAGTTTGGTGCTTCTAGGTGGATGCGTGAAGCTGAAGCCCCCAACCATCCCCCAACATGTGCCCTCTATAAGGGTGGGATTTGTAATATACTGGTAACAACTGAGTGTATTGTTCTGTATGACTGCAGAACACCTTCAGGAGGATTTAGTGGACTCTGCAGTAGTAGTGCACTGTTCTACTGTGCACTCTATTTCAGTTGTAAAGGAGAGGATGCATTCAAATACAACACAGCAAATGTCACACAAAAACAAAGCAAGCATCACAACATATGTACAACAGCTGAAGATGAAAAGGATAATAACCCTGAACACATCACAAAATTCACAATGTACTACCTCAGGAAGCACAAGCTGAAGGTTCTGCCAGAGTCCATTGTCCTAAACATCATTGAACACCTGTGAACAGACCTCAAAAGAGAAGTGCGGCAAAACAGCAAGGAATAATGGGTGAAAATCTATGAGTGAAGAGCCTCAACTGATCATGCACCCCAAACTTTTGCTTCTTGCCCTTTTCCTTTCTTTTAGAACAATAAAGAAGTGTCTCATCTTCAAATCAGGGCATCTTTTATATGTTTAACTATTCATGCAAACAGAAAGTCTGACCAGGGGTGCCCAAACTTCTGCATGCCGCTGGTGGCAAGTGAATAGCCTCCAAGTAGATTTTAATAACCTTGACCATGAGTGTGTATGCACACACAAATACACCATCTCTACCAAAACGCCTTTGTGTTGTTTCTCCTGCTGTTCCACTTTCTTCCCTTTCTTTGTTCCCTTTGTGATTGTCCAAGTCCACATTACTAAGCTTTCCGAGATGGAACTCTCATAAATATTCCAGCAGTGCACACGCAGTACACAGAAGCAGAGGTTTGTTCCCAGAAACTATGATTGAAGTGCCTCAAGGGTAAGATTGCTGGCTTGGAATTAGGCTTGAGCTGACTGACAATAGTATTATATACTATTATATGTATATATATAATAGTATTGTGAACTGAGACAGTGAACTTGCAGGCCGACGATCAATTTGGACGATTTAAATATCAGAAAATTCGCTGTCCACGGTTTTTAGAAGCATACCTTCACTGGCCAATGAGAAATATGTATCTTCAAAATGGTCAAAATGGACTTTACAGGAGAATGCAATGCTCCCGACATTGGGAGGGCGAAAAAAACGACACCCGCCTCCTCCGACACGAGCCAGCGACTCTTTTTCCTAACTGACAGATGCAACGTCACCGAGCAACCAAAGCTCAGAACTTAGAGGAAAGCATCACGTTCCCTGGCTCTGATGAATCGGCCAGCAGATGCCAGTGTCAGCCAGGATTATACTGGAGCAGACAAGGCCTTTTGTGCTCTCTTGGGCCCCGGCTGCCGATGGCTAGCAGCATGACCGGGATTCGAACTAGCGATCCTAGCGAAATGTTTTTAACTTTGAATTAAATTGAGTTTTATACCAAGTAGTTTAGAGCATTCTATTGGTCTATTCTTCCAGAATTAATTACTACAGAGTAAACAGGGCAACTACCGGGTTCAAGCAATGGAGGAAACTAAACACAGACAGAAATGTAGATACATGTTTTTTACTGGACAACAGCGACAGATGCAATCATACCTGGCCCATAAAATTTATTTTAATGTACAATGATTTGTCTAGATAGGGTTTCTGGTGCTGCAACATGAACAAGGCCTTAACACTGACCTTGTGTTTGCACTAATACTAATTACGATACAAAGCAAGTAATAGCCTAATAATAATGACAATCATTTTATTTATTAATTGTTGTTGTTGTTATTATTATTGTTTTTAGCACACCTATAATTCCCATATAGCCCTGCCACAGTGGCTGACTGAAGGGATGTATAGGCTGTAAACATGGACTTAATTAAACCTACAGCAAAAACTACCAAATCATACCGAAGACTACCAAATCACAGGCAAGAAAGCCATCAGCCAACAGGTTTCCACGTAGAATCACAGTTTATTTCCTCAGTTTTTATGGTTATACACTCAGGCATATGTTCCATCCATATTAAAATGTGTATTCCTCCAAGATACAGTATTCGGACAAAAGTACTGGGACACCTGCTCATTCATTGTTCCTTCCAAAATAAAGGGTAATTTTTTTGTTTGTTTTTCCTGCTTATGTTGGATTCAGCGACAAGAGCGTTTAGTAAGGTCAGAATTTAAGATGATCACCACCCCCACTGCATTCCCAACACATGCCAAAAGTACTGGATGGAGCACCAACCATCATTCCAGAGAACACAGTTCCACTGCTCCACAGCTCTATGCCCGTCTGGCCCAAGCCTGGCATAAGGCATGGCACCAATAGGTTCATGGTGCCAGTAGGTTCTGCTACAGAGTCCTATTTTGTTGGCAATACTTCTCTACAGGGAGCAGACAAGCTGTGCATGCTGTAAAAGCATAGTCAGAAGGTCCTGCTTCCCACTTGTCGGAATTACGAGCATGTCAAGTTCAAACAGTCTGCTGACGGAGTAACTTGCACAGCGCTAGCAGAATAGTCAATTTGCCATGGCTAGAACCATAAACAGCATTGTTCTAGATCAGGTTAAAATGCACATAACGACTGCACTCGTAAAAAAATTAAAATAAAAAAACCCAAACAAACAGAATTATGTACTAATACTGAATCAGTCTTCTTCTCCACCACGTTCAAAGGCTAAAGGTTACCTCAATGTGCGTATCAACATTATCTTTGAATTTGCCTCCAGAAATTAAGAAATTATGATTTGGACTCATTAGGTAGTCCTAACGTTCTGTGCTTTTCCTACTTAAACACACCGGAATCAACTCACCTGCTAATTGCCAGGTTAAGTAGGTCTGTCAGGGCAGGAAAATCAGCAAACTGTGCTGGACTCTGGCCCCTATTGCCTGGGTTCTGAGCTTTGTCTGATTTATTGATTTACCTGGTTTTTGACCCTGTGCTCTTGCTTTCTGTATTTTTCTGATTATGGATGTGCCTTCTCTGCTCCCGCCTGCTTGTGTGCTGACCTTGTGTGCTGACCCTTGCCTGCCTTTATGACTATGAGTGTTGGACAAGTCCTAATAAAGCCACACTGGACATGTAGCCTGCCTCCACCCCTTCGTTACAGTTTATAGACATGATATTACACATTTTACATCCATTTTATTTACAACCATTTGCTCACTACTTTCATAACAGATGATACATGTCCACCACAAACTATAAAATATAAACATGAGAAAACACCAGTTGTTTATGTTGATATTAAATGTATTCTTTACCATTAATAGGAATATCCTGTATTTCTAAACAGCATTTATACAGTACTTTTTATAGTCCGTTACCATTTATACAGTGACATTTTGTAAGTCAGCAATAGGTGCAACTTATTATGTATTGTGTGGGTGTCCACAAACATTTGGACATATAGTGTACATTAGCATCCTTTTCTGGGACATATATACATAATGCAGTGAAATTTCTAATTAATTACACAGGATTTTGTGCTGAAAACCCATTTCCCTAGTTATCTACTAACTAAGAACTAACTAAGGCTGAAAGTCATTGTAGGATTTTATTCCAAGTACTTTTGGAGCATTCATTTATAAAAAAAAACTGAGATATATCATCATCATCATCATCTCAGGCCCACCCATTCACACTGAAGTTGTGTTTATTTTTACACTAGAGGGTATAAGTTGTTTTTGAGCCTGGGAGCCAAAAAAAAAAACCTAGGTGTTCCTGTGCTGCACTGTGTTGAGTGTTTGTGTCCAAGGAAAATAATGAAAAGTGAAAAACGGATGAAGCTAGGTCTTACCATTTTGCAAAAACGCAAAATTACCCCATCGGCCCACGGTTCGAATGGAATTCTTCTGTGTGAAATCAAACCAGCAATACTGAGCCCAAATTACCCTGATTTGGCCCTGGGAACTGACACGCCCTTAGACTGCTTTTTAAATCAGACACTAACATGACAGCCAATCAGCACAGAGGTCATTGTAACTATATCAGATAAACGCATAAAGCTAGAACCTACCTTTTGCAAAAACACGCTCAGAAAAGTGACATCTGAAATTACGCGACCGGTCTGCGGTTCGAATGGGAATCTTTCATGGGAAAGCCAACTAGCAATAATGAGCCCCTCCCACAAACGAGCCCATAACCAGCTCTGGGAGCTGACTTGTATACACACTGGACACGTGTGAAAATGCCCTTAGATTGAACTGCTTTTTGAACAAGGCACTCACATGACAGCCAATCAATCCAGAGGTCATTGTAAGTATATCAGTCTTAAAGGTGCAGTATCAGAAACAGTGTTTAATTATGAAGAAAGGAGAGGGGCTGTGAATTGGTCTTCTTTGGCTACAGAAACCCCCAGAAATACCCCATATAATTAAATCTGAGACGAGTGTAAGATATGAGCCCTTTAAAGCACGGCTCCTGCTGTGTGTGCACATGACCGAACACTTGATTGCTCCTGTCTTTTGTTCTCTCCTGTGCTTTACCTCTAAACAGAGCTCAACTCTGCCTGCAGATGGCAAAGAAGTAATAAGCATGAACCAGCAGCGTGCAGGCAAATGCTATTAGACCTAATGGGAGAGATCTAAACAGCCACTGGTTTCTGCTACTTCTCCTTTCTTCGTGTGATTCCAGAGCCTCTGCTCACCCTCCCTGATGAACTTGCTCTGCTTGTGTGATAACGCCACTGGTCTGGTCCTTGTGGTCTTCTTTAGAGATGCTCTTCAGGGGTCTGAATAGGCATTTCTGGACAAGCTGCTTTGGAACAGTGTATGTTATGTGGGTTTACTCCAGTACTGGATATGTTTAGCACCTAGCTCTAACAAAACTACAGTGGTCAAAGATCAGAACAGCAGAAACAGAAGCAGGAGAACCTGGGCTACTTCCATCCACAGGATCCGAGGAGCATCCCTGGATGTACAAAATGTTCCAAATGAGACCCCCCAAAAAAAAACCCCAGCACAGTGTCACTGAAAGACTGTGAGAAGTGGGCTGTTGACAAACTGGGCTCCATACTAATCTCACTCATCTCACCCTGTTCTGTAAAAGTCAGCACAGCTACAGCTGGTGTTCTGAACAGTGAGGGCTGTGTGTGACTGGTGAATGTGAAGGCTGTTGTGTGGAGACTGAGAGAAAGAGAGGTGAAGTTAGCTATAGCTACCTGCTGGTGCCCTGCCTCTCTCCACCATGCTCCTGCATCCGGACCCCCGCGTCTCCTCGGCGGTTCAGCGTTCACTGCTCGGGGTTCTGCCGCGGCTCAGCGAAACTTCTGCCCGGTACCACGCCGGTCCGAGCCGCGCTGCCGACCCATGGAGACGCGTCGAAATACTCCTGAGGGAGCTTGTGGTTTCCACAACACCACCACCTTCCCGCTGTTTACTGCTTCCCTTGGCCCCGTCGGTTCCGTCGCCTTGTTCTTGTTTTCGTCTTCTTCCTCCTCCTCCTCCTCCTCTTCCTCCTCCTGAGCTGCTGCCGCTGCTGCCACTGCGTTTGGAGCCTCGCTCCTTGTGCCCGTGCTTGTAAATGTGTGTGCGCGCGCGCGCGCGCCCGTGTTTGTGTGTGACCTACTTCAGCGCTCCTTTTGGAGCAGCGTGGCTACGACTAGTTAGGCTAATATTAGCCAGAATCAGCTGGCCGGGCGCAGCTGTAGCAGTGAATGGGGCCGATAAACAGATTTTTTTAGTCTTCCACACAGAAGCCGTCCTTTATTTCAGGAAGAATAGCCATGTTAAACGAGGGACCTCAGCTGAATGAGCCGCTCTACAGTGAGTAAATGGGCTTTTACACTAAACAGGTTTAAGGGGGGGCGGGGGGGGGGAGCTAGCTGAGCGCTGATTGGCTGGCTTGCTGATGAGCTCGCTGAGGTCGGAAATGCACCTGAAACCGGGAACAGCGTAAGAAAGAAGTGAACAGCAGTAGCTGTAGACGAGTCTGTATGACAAGGATCAGCCAATATTTACATATTAGGACACTTTAGGACCCTTCAAATAAATGCATTCAGCAACTTTATGTTGCACCCATTGCAAAATCACACACACACACACACACACACACACAACTTGTCTAGTTCCTGTAGAGAAATACTGCCAATAGCATAGAACTTTCTGAAGCAGACAATCAGATCATGCGAAGGCAAAGGGGGCTTGAGGAGTATAAAGCCCCCCAGCATCGAGCTGTGGAGCAGTGGAGCAGCGGAATGATGGTGCGCCATCCAGTACATCCAGGGTAGGCATGTCCCGATGCAATCTAGTGGATCGGGATCAGGGCTGGTCCAGATATTTCTAATGAATCGGGTATCGGCAGTAGCAGAGTGTCATTAACAGACATGGGCCGATCTGCTCAATCTGCATTCTTGTCTGTGCTTGTGTTCCTGTGGACTTGTAAAACACCATCAGTTGCAGCCCAAGTACTGCTCCATTCAAAAGTTCACATCTAGCACATCTATACAGTGCAAATGCCGTGTTATCGAGGATGCATCATGACATGACTTGTGTGGACTAGGCCTGGCCAACCGCAAAATTACCGTACCACGTCCTCCCGTTCTCTGGAGTTTGTACTCGTGAGTCGAACATGCCAAGTCAGTTCCTTTGTGACTTTATTGCGGTGAACAAAACAAAAAAAAGAGCTTTCTTTCAGCCGATAAGTGCGGTGACTTTACTAGTTAGCACTTAAAACAGGGCAGCTAATTCTAACTCTCCATTCCACCTTAAATAGTGCAGCGGTTACACTGTGTACCTTTCAACAGCGGAACAGCACTGCTGCCTTATTTAAGGTGGAACGGAAAGTTTGGGAAGGAACCGTTCTGTTTGGTAGTATTTGTTCAAAGATGAAGATATTCCACTCCATTATATCCATTTTTTGGACATTATATGAATCTGTCAGTTGTTCTTAACATTGTGTCACAATTTCGTGATGTATGGACTAGTAGAAATGTCCGAAATTACTCTTTTTACACTGTATTATGTTAGATACTATGTTTGCTATACTCAAACATATATAGCAAACATTCATATTTTATATGTTTGGTTATACAGTACATGGCATGTATATGTTTATGGCATCTGGGTTGACCATTTAACCATCTTAGAGAGGTTGGCAAGTGTAGCATTTGGAGTCTTACCCAAGGAATCTTCTGCTGGGGTGGCAAGCATACGACCTGCAGGCCAGAACCAGCCTGATAAAGGTCAGAACCCGTCCTGCCAAATAAATGTAGTATACATGTTCTCAACTGTGACTTTTTATTGACTTCAGCCGTTTACTAAAAGAAATCCACTCTCCATAAAGAGACCGACCTATAGGCAAGAAAAGGGAGAGAGGCAACTCTGCAGCAAAACCATTCAGATTTATACACTTGGTCACAGTGTGTGTTTCACACTGTGTGGAATTTACTAAATGTCTATCACAGTATTTCCTACTGCCACCTTGCTAAGATAGGACCTGATGTTCTACAGTGATGTTAGCTAGAACAGTTAGAGCACTGTGTGAATCTGTGTGAAGGGTGAAAGCAAACAATGAACACTAACATTAAAGCAATACTATGGAAAATTGGCATTTCTTGCTCTTGGGCTCCCCCTACAGTCGGCATGTAGTGCACTGAAGGATACTTTGCTGAGAAATACAGAGCAGTCACTGAAAGTTACATACTGCAGATAGACCTGTCCTTATTACAGGTCAGTGGAGTTGTTAAAAATGTTACATACGGTTACTTTAATGCCTTTTTTTTTTTTAAAGAGGTGGATGCAGTGTTGGGTTTTCCATTGAAAATCAGTGTGCCCCCCTTGACACTAGACTAAATACCTCAACTCTTCTATTGCTACTACACTACATCAACCACATAGCACCTTCAAATATTTTTTTTTTACTCCAGCTAGTTTTTGGTAGTTACACTTAACCTGACTGTGGGTACTGTCATGCTACCAAACTGTGTGTGTTTGTGTGAGTGTGAAGGGGAGGGTTACGGAGTTTGTGCCAGCAACAGTTGCATAATTTACTGTCACCAAGCTTTTAAGTGGGTTTGCAGCGAGTCCTGATGAAATAGCCGAGACAGTGCCTTACGGGCACAGGAGCAGAAACACAGAGCAGCCAGCACGCCTTCAGCGGTCTAGATAACACTCCTCTCTACTCCTCTCCTCTTCACCTCTCCTCCTGTCTCTCTCCTGTCCTCTCTTCTCTGCTCTTCTCTCTTCTCCCATTCGTCCCGTCCTCTCTCCTGTCCTCTCTCCTGTCCTCTCTTCTCTATGCTGTTTTTCTCCTTGTTTCTCTTCCCTTTTCTCTATCCCTTGTCTTCCCTCTTCCTCTCCGCTCTTCTCATCTCCGCTCTTCTCTTCTCTTCTCTTCTCTTCTCTTCTAATTTTTTCTCTTCTCCTTTCTTCTTGTTTCATCTCCCTTATTCTCTCATCCTTTCTTCTCTTTTCATCTCCCCTTCCCTCTTATCCTCTCCATTTTTTCCACTCTTTGTTTTCTCTCTACCTCTCTGCTCTTCACATTTCCACTCTTCTCTTCTCTTCTCATCTCCCCTCTTTTCTCCTTTTCTCCTTTCTTTTCTTTTCATCTCCTCTCATCTCCCCTTCCCACTTCTCCTCTCCTCTGTTCTTTCCTCTTTTCTTCTCTTCTCCTTTATTCTCTTCTCATCTCCCATTTTTCCCCCTTCTCATCTCTTCTCTTCTCCTTTCTTCTCATCTCCCTTATTCTGTTCCCATCTCCCCTCTTTTCCCCTCTTCTATTTTCTCTTCTCTTCTCATCCCCTCTTATCTCCCCTCATCTCTTCTCTTCTCCTTTCTTCATGTCTCCTCCCCTTCTTTTCTTATCTCTTCTTTTTTCTCATCTCGCTCTCTCTTCATCTTTCTTCTCTACGCTCTTCTCAGCTCATCTCTTCTGCAGTCTTGCCTCTTGCCTATTCTGTTTTCTTTTTCTCCTCTCCTTTCTCCTCTCCTCATCTCCTTTCTTTTCTTTACCTCATTTCTCCTCTATTCTATTCTCCTTTCCTATCATCTTGTCTCATCCCGTCTTCTCTTACTTTCTGTTATTTTTGCTCTCCTCATTTCTACTTTTCTCATTTCTCCTCTTCTCTTCTCTCCTCTTCTCATCTTTTTTATTTTTCACTTTTCTCTTTTACCCGTTACTCTTTTATTCTCCTTGTTAGTCTGCTGTTCTCATCTCTTTTCACTTTTCTCTGTTTGTCTCTTGTCTTCTTTACTCTTCTTTTGTCTCTCTTCTTTCCCCTTTTACTCTTATTTATCCTTCTCTTATACATACTTTACTCTTCTCCTCTTCCCTTCCCTTACATTTCCCTGCTTGTGTGTCAGGCCTTTTCTTCTTTACTCTTCATTCTTTTTGCTTCTCTCCTTTCTTTGTTCTCTAGATGTCCTTTCACCATTCTCTAATGTCCAGCTCTCCTTGTAACTTCACGCTTGTCCTCTTCATTAATATGCCCTGTCCACCTATCTCTCTCTCGTGCGCTTTCTCTCCCTCACTTTTTTTGTGTCCCACTTTCCAGTTTGACGTCTCCTCTCTGGATCCAGGGCGACCTGTTTTTTCTCCCCAAACTCCCTGGCCTCAAAACTCATGAGGCTGTGCTGTTTATATCAGTGAGGGACACGCTGGTGTGTGTGTGTGAGAGTGTGTGAGAGTGTGTATGTTGCTTTGTTTTTAGGGGAACCAATCAAATAAATAGGCTTTTATTAGATTTACTGTTCTTCGTCTATACATTGCTGTGTGTACTTTTGTATTTTCACACTGCTCACTAACAAACCTCACGAAGTGTAAACACTCCATGACCATTTTCATGGACAATTTGTTTAATTTGGTTATATATGTGTAAATTTTTAAATTTTAAGGTCAAACTAAGTGTCACCCTTGACTTCACTAGAGCATCACTACCCAACCTGGGGCAGCTGGTGGTCAGGTTTGCGTATTTTGCACATGTTATGCAAAGTGAGTTGCCAGTAAAGTAGCGTGGAGTCACCTGATAGCATCAGTTGTGCCAATGGACTGAAAAGCCCAATATAGAAGCACAATAAGGGGGACATTTGTCTAGAGCTGGGCAATATGACAATATTTTATCGTATTGTGATACATTTTGTTATCGTGATACAGAATATGTTTTTCTAAGCATATGGAGGATACTGTTTGTGCTTAATAAACACTGATTAGCTGCAGGTTTCATTACAAACAGAGTAATTAGGCTGGTTTAATCAGATGAAGTGCAGCAGATGATGAATAAAAATCCCTCAGTACGGGAGAATATCTGAATAGTAGTTTTTAAGGATCTGTTGCTACTGATGTATTTAGTCTGTGATTACACATGTCATGATTTTTTTTAATAGTATTTTAACCATGGCATCTGGCATTGTCTTATTGGTCACTTGATCAAGTAATTTTTTTGTGGATCTCCACCAACAAACATCCACACTCAAAACAGCTGCTTAACATCTGTGTATAATCCCATAATGACATCACACTTTTTTCCACATTATTTGATCAATTAAGGCTTTTTTTTTTACTCTAATAAATAAAAAAATAATTCTCCTTTTAGTTGTGTATAAAGCATTTCCAATCATTAAGCCTTACCTCCTCCACCTTTTTCTTCTGTATTGGTTTTTAATTAGGCTCTCAATGCTGTTTTTTTTCTGGATTTGAAGAAGGGGGCTAAAAATAGATGCTGTTGGCTCCAGACCTACAGACTACACCATATGTTGGTTTTCTGTAGTGCCAGTTCCGTAAAACTGGCTTGATGCTGATATTTAAACTGTCTTTGATTCAGGACGTTTCCCACTGAAGAGTGAAAGAAAGCATACTGGGTTCTGCTGAAAGAGATGGAAATCCCAAGAGTCTCTCCATTTCTCTCTCTTTTTCCAAGGACGTCACCAGTGATAAAATGATAAAAGCCTTTGAAAGTTCTCCTCAGGTTTCCGAGAACAACAGTACATCTTTTAGTGGAACCGAAACAGTTGATTGGCCTCCCATTATACGTTCATGTCACTGTAGCGGTTATGTAATCCGTGACACGCACTGTTTCTGTACTACAGGGCTATTTAAAACACAGCCGCGCCTTAAAACAGAACAGGTCCTTGAGTCAGGAAATGTCTTGTTGAATAATTGAACACCAGGGCTCGTTAATGTATAATAAACAGGGGTTTTCACTCAATCACTGTGTTAATCTGCTGAGGCAAAAACCACTTCTGGGTGGCAAATGTCCTCAGTGCCCTTAGCAAGGTCCTCTAAAGATTTCATGAGCTTATACTATTTAAACTCTCACTGTAAATACAGTGGGGTATCATATGAATAAAGCATGCAATCAATGATGACTATTAGAGCTAGAACTGCCATTCAGGCCACAAACAAGACAAAACAAGGTGAACACCTCCCCTTTACCATAATGCTAATGTCTGCTAGCCCCCCAATCACATTTCTTATAGTATGTCAGCGCTAAGCTAACACTGGTGCACATGAATAATGTAATAGGATCATGCTAATGTCCACTTGTACCCAATATTTTTTTCTCCCAATTTGGTACTGCCAATTAACCCACCTATTCGTAGCCCCCCCTAGCACCAGCAACACTAAGGACTTATCCAAGACACACATCTTCTTCAATACATGCAAAGTTGCGCACTCTCTGACTCCAGCTGCTGATGGCAAACTGGTGTTGCTCGGAATTCGATCTTGTGAATCCCCCCAGAACGGGTCATAGTGGGAGCGCATTAGACCGCTGAGCAATTCTGAGCACCCCCCTATTAACATTTCTAATAGTATTTCAGTGCTAAGCTAACACTGGTGCACATCAATAATGTGATACAGAAATGCAACCTCTGCTAGCCCATAAAAGGATCTCTCACAGTGTGTCCAAGCTAAAACCAGGGCACATGAATAATGTGATAATGCTAATGTCTGCTAGCCACCCAGTAGAATCTCTAATAGTGTGTCAAGTCAAGTCAAGTGGGTTTTATTGTCATTTCAACTACATACAGAGTACACAGTGAAACGAAACAGCGTTCCTCCAGGACCATGGTGCAACATAGACACAGTGCATACAAAACACAAGTGCAACACAAACAAGTGCGGACAGACAACACAACACAGTACAGACAGAGAATAATAAATAATTGGGGGTAGTGTGCAAATCTGCAGTGTGTATAAATATTGAGTCCAGTGAGGTAGTAAAGTTATTAGTGCAAATGCTTTGTGCAAAAAAATAAATGCTTCCCATTTTTCTGGGGTAAATGGTTGGAGAGAGAGAGAGAGAGAGAGAGTGCATGTAGCAGAAAAGACATCAGGTCAGAAGTTGAGTTGAGTTGAGAAGTCTGATGGCTTGGGGGAAGAAGCTATTGCAGAGTCTGGTCGTGTTGGACCGGATGCTGCGGTACCTTCTTCCTGATGGCAGGAGGGAGAACACTGGTTCACTTTAAAAATATGATACAAAAACGCAATGTCTGATAGCCCTAATAGGACAAGCTCAACACTATGCCAAAACTGGTTAAGCTAACACTTGTGCACATGAGTAATGCGATATAATAATGGTAAAGTCTGATAGCCCCCCAATAAGATCTCTGAAATTATGTCAATGCTGAGCTAACATTAGTGCACGTCAATAATGCGCTATGATAATGCTTGAATGTTTGATCATTCCCGTTTTATTCTTGTTAGAGACCCTTATCGAGTCTTCTCTCAAGGTTTCTTTCTCTCAATCTGAGGAAGTCTTTCCTTGCCACTGTGTCACTGCAGTGCTGAAAATGATACACCACCCAAATACTACCTGCTCTGTGGGTGGAAAGGTGAAAGGACCCTAACAAAGTATGCAGAGAAACAGATGGACTACAGTCTGTAATCAAAGAACTATGAAGTGCTCCTATATAGTAGCTGATATAATAGGCCGGGTTCATTCTGCATGTGATATAATGTAGTAGTAATAATAATAATAGTAATAATAATAATAATAATAATAATAGATATGTATTTGGAACATTTACACTAAATTGCTGCATGCAGCTTTTTACCAAGCACAGACTCCTTCCATTTCCCAAAATAGTTCTCAGGGCTACTTAAGACTGCTGATTGTGTGGGTCATCACCTGAACCTGAACGTCCTCACTCTCCCACTCACTCCATCATCATTATTAATAATAATAAGTCACATTTACATAGTGCCTTTCACACACTCAATGAGGCTCTACAATATGGTACCTCGAAGAGCATGAAAGTATACACTGTGTGCAGAATTATTAGGCAAATGAGTATTTTGATCACATCATCCTTTTTATACATGTTGTCCTACTCCAAGCTCTATAGGCTTGAAAGCCAACTACCAATCAAGTAAATCAGGTGATGTGCATCTCTGTAATGAGAAGGGGTGTGGTCTAATGACATCAACACCCTATATAAGGTGTGCTTAGTTATTAGGCAACTTCCTTTTCTTTGGCAAAATGGGTCAGAAGAGAGATTTGACGGACTCTGAAAAGTCAAAAATTGTGAGATGTCTTGCAGAGGGATGCAGCAGTCTTAAAATTGCCAAACTTTTGAAGCGTGATCACCGAACAATCAAGCGTTTCATGGCAAATAGCCAACAGGGTCGCAAGAAACGTGTTGAAAAGGCCCAAAATAACTGCCCATGAATTGAGGACAATCAAGCGTGAAGCTGCCAAGATGCCATTTGCCACCAGTTTTGCCATATTTTAGAGCTGCAACGTTACTGGAGTATCAAAAAGCACAAGGTGTGCGATACTCAGGGACATGGCCAAGGTAGGGAAGGCTGAAAAACGACCACCTTTGAACAAGAAACCTAAGATAAAACGTCAAAACTGGGCCAAGAAGATATCTTAAGACTGATTTTTGATGAAATGCGAGTGACTCTTGATGGGCCAGATGGATGGGCCCGAGGCTGGATCAGTAAAGGGCAGAGAGCTCCACTCCGACTCGGACGCCAGCAAGGTGGAGGTGGGGTACTGGTATGGGCTGGTATCATCAAAGATGAACTTGTGGGACCTTTTCGGGTTGAGGATGGAGTGAAGCTCAACTCCCAGACCTACTGCCAGTTTCTGGAAGACACCTTCTTCAAGCAGTGGTACAGAAAGAAGTCGGTATCGTTCAAGAAAAACATGATTTTCATGCAGGACAATGCTCCATCACATGCATCCAAATACTCCACAGCGTGGCTGGCCAGTAAGGGTGTGTGTGATGACATGGCCCCCTTGTTCACCTGATCTGAACCCCATGGAGAACCTGTGGTCCCTCATAAAATGTGAGATCTACAGGGAGGGAAAACAGTACACCTCTCTGAACAGTGTCTGGGAGGCTGTGGTGTCTGCTGCACGCAATGTTGATCGTAAACAGATCAAGCAACTGACAGAATGTATGGATGGAAGGCTTTTGAGTGTCATCGTAAGTAAAGAAAGGTGGCTATATTGGTCACTGATTTGTTTGTGGTTTTGTTTTTGAATGTCAGAAATGTTTATTTCTAAATTTTGTGTTATATTGGTTTACCTGGTGAAAATAAACAAGTGAGATGGGTATATATTTGTTTTTTTATTAAGTTGCCTAATAATTCTGTACAGTAATAGTTACCTGCACAAACAGATATCCTCCTAAGATAGCCAAATCTAAAAAGAACCCACTCCAACTTCCAAAAATATTAAGCTTTGATATTTATGAGTCTTTTGGGTTGATTGAGATCACAGTTGTTGTTCAATAATAAAAAGAATCCTCTCAAATACAACTTGCCTAATAATTCTGCACACACTGTACAGAATACAAGAAGGTAGGGAGATCCAAAAAGGGTGGGTGCAGAACATCTAAAGACCTGCAATCTGTAGTGGAAAGCCTGAACCTAGGAACAGGCAGCAGACCTGTTGAGAAGATCTTAGCTTGCACGAAGGAGCATTAATCAGTAAAAGGACAGACAGATATATGGCCTTGCATGGCCTTGCACAAAGCAGTAGAATATGAAAACGGGTGCATTCTGCGATCAGTAGCCAGGGCAGCTGCTGAAGTACAGGGGTGATATGGGCAGATTTCTCAGTGTGTATTAGGACTCTGCAGTGTTTTAGAAGGTGGATCGTAAAATAGAGAATAGCAATACTCTCATGAGCGATGTGGCATCATTGACAAATGTCCTGATGTCCTGATGGGAGATCATGGCAGACATTTGTTATTGTAATCCACCAAAAAGTGGCAGACCCCTTGAAACACACCCAAAATTGTTGCTAGTCATCAGTGTATTTGTGTCTGGGCAGTCCTCTTCGACTAGAAATTGGTGGGTACATTTGACTCGTGATTTGAATGAAACTAGCAGGCTTGAAATTAGGCTTCAGCTAAGTCCAATATGAAAATACACCCGTCTCAAAAATAGGAGAAATTGCCTGTACAGCCTGAGATCAGCTTCTCTGTCTAAACGATTACTAATTGATCATTGCCCCCTAGTGTTGGAAGGCTGTAACCGCAAGAGGAAAAAATGAACATTACCATGGAAACCACTGTGGGAGACCACAAGGGTTTTTCAAGGTCATGTTGTAACAAGTCCTGATTGTACTTTGGGTCATGTAATGGAGAAAGCTCAGCTTTTCTGTGAAAGTCTTTGCAAGTCTTCAGCCTAAAAGAACTGACCGCTGTGCAAACAGCCCTATTCCTGTAACTGTTCCTTTTTAGTGCCACATCATTGGCAATTTGCTTGACATTTTGCTTACATTACTAGAGGATATCTGAGGTACGTAGAATGGCAACAGATTTTCAGTTGGGGTTCTTCTCCTCTCGCTGCCTGCATTCCTGGTCCACTTGGACGCTGGTGGGGGTGGACTGCTGCAGAGTGGATTCACTTTGACAAACCACAGACATATTTCTCAAATGCTGGAGAAAACCAGCGTCCCTTAGAACAGGGGTTATATCACCTCTGCTCCTGGAAACGTCATAGTTCCAACTATTCTCAGCACACCGGATTTAGCTCATCCGGTAACTATCAAGGCCTTCATGAACGGGATCAGATTTGTCGGGGCCAAATAGCACTTCTAGGTGTCCCTTTAAGACTGGAGTCAAAACCACTGCCTTAGAATTAAACTGTGCTTTTAGAGCTGATATGCGTAAAAATGCTCTGTTCTGATTGGCTGCCATATATTCCGCCTAATTCCAAATAAAGCACACCTTCTAACAGCCATGCTAGTAGTGCTTTTACTGAAAGAGACACAGTTAAGCTGCAAGACACAAGGTAAAATACATCAATAAGCCTTAACATTAAAACCACCAGCCTTAAGTGTAGGTCCTCATCTGCCGAGGCCTGGACTCCACTAACCAGAATTAATGATACAGAAGTTTATGATACAATAGCATTTTTGTTGGATTGGACCAGATGGGCTAGCCTTTGGACCACAGGGTACCCATGACCCTGTCACTGGTTTACCAGTTGTCCTTCCTCGGAGTACTTCTGGCAAATACTGACCACTGCTTACCAGGGACACCCTGCAAGACTTGCCTCCTGTTTTGGAGATGTTCTGACCCAGTCGTCTAGCCATTACAGTTTTTTATTTTATTTTATTTTTTACCAATTTTAGTCCTGATTATCAGTCTGGAGGAGTCTGAAAGCCAATGGAAATGGAAATGAGAGTAAAAATGTATTAAAGAAAAGTGTGTATCAGAGCTTTTTAAAGCAGCATTATGCAAGAATTAGTCATTCTTGCTCATGGGATCCCCCTACAGTTCGGAAAGTGGAATTCATGCTTTGAGCCACACCTCAAAAAGAACAGGCTTCCATGCATTTCTGGACATCTGAGAGATACAGGACCATTATTGAAAGTGAAAGGAGTATGAGGAGTGATGAGGTACAGTAAAATGACTGGATTTTACCAGTAACACAGTTCTCGTGAGTGGTGTCTCGCCTGCTTCTGCAAAGTTACATAGTGCAGTTAGCAGCACGCTGAACCTGGAGTAGCCATGATATGGACACTGTTCTCCTTATCATAGGTCAATTGAGCACAATGGTTTTGAAGCTGTTGTTTTAAGACAAAAATGTTACATAATGTTGCTTTAATGTTCAGTATGATGAGGCTACTAAAGTAAACCACTGATGGCTGACTCCGCTCAACTAGCTTGCTCAAATGCCTTTTCCTAGTGTTGGGTAATTTACCACAGCAACTATAAAGGTTTAAAACTATGAAAAACACAAAGTCTTCAATGAATGACCAGAAGTCAAAGTTTCAAATGTAAAAATCATTTCAGTCTTACAGGCACGTCAAGAGAAAAAAATGAGGCAGGAAGAAACCAAGGACATTTCACAGCTACAAAAAAGGGCAAAATTAAACCAAAAGTGAAGCATCCAATACCAGCTGCAGACGCTCTCTCCTCTCTCTGCTCTCTCTTTCCATCCTCAAGACAAGTATACTTTAATGCAAATCATATGTAAATAAATCAAATCATGAGTTTGTATGAGTTATATTAAAATCAAAGACATCCATGCTTATATGATTGGGGCACCACTCTGGTGGCTCCCCCAGCTTAAATACAAGCACACACATTATCTTCTCTAGGAACAATCAGTCTCAATAAGTCAGAGAATCTTTAAATGTCTGAAAATGGTGAACGTGAAGAAATGAGTGGATGGAAAAGGTCTTCTGGCTTGTCTGTGACTTTACACCGCATAAAAGAAGAGAGGTTCCTATAGCACGACTTTCAGATGGCTTGATGTTTTCGAGTTCATACTCTTGGGGCCCAAGCCCAAGTCTTTATTCTTCAGAACCGACCAAAAGAGTCCTCCCAACAAAGCAAAATGCGTCCTTCATCAGAATCAATCCCATGAAAAACAAGGCCTGAACAAATACTCAGCACGCCTAAACAACAGGGAAACCTGATGTCCAAGTCCTGATTTGAGCAAGCCAAAGACAACTGTGGCAAGGAAATCAGATTCTGAAATACTTTATTGATCCCAGGATGGACATTGCAGTTGTTACAGTTGCAACTGTTCATGTAAGAATAAACACTCTCTAAAATCAAATAAATTTAGAACAAAGAGAGAGAAAATATGATTATAGTAATAACTGCGATAATAAATACAAAACATTATTGCACACATTAAATTTAATTACAGTACTATAATTATTGCACCTATGAAAAGTATATTTTAAGTATTGCACAACTGAACCATAATCTCACCCACTTAGGGAGGAGTTATAGAGTTTGATGGCCACAGGTAGGAATGACCTCCTATAGCGCTCTGAGGCATTTTCCTTGAGAAAGACCCAGGCTTAATGGAAGAGCCATTCCTGATTCTGGATTGGACAGTTCAATCATTTAGACCCTTTTCTAATAAAAAATCAAAGTAAAAATGAACTAAAATCATATATTTCAAATTCTTTAATTTTCAGAAATTATAGGCCACGAAGGCCTATAAGAAGAAGGCCTAACCAGTTTGCCTTTAAACCAGTGGACTATTCTGAAACTTCTCTCATTGCAGAGAAGCTCCATGCAGCAAAATCTGCCAACATGTCATCTGTCCTGATTCTCCTTGACCTCTCTGCAGCTTTCGTTAATGTGGACCACAGCATCCTCATGGCGATGGTTTGCATCACATCTGAAGGGGCACTCCAGGTCATGTGGCAGGGGGACGCATCCACTCCATGTAGACTGTCCTTCTTGGTGCTTGGTCCTCTTCTTTTCTCTTGGTAAAGTGATATCATCTCATGGGTTCTCTCACCACTGCTACGCCAAGGATACTCAACTCATCCTTTCTTTCCCACTGTCTGACACACAGGTCTTGCATGTCTTGCTGACGTCTCGTCTTGGATGGCAGCTCATCACCTCAAACTCAACCCCAGCAAGACAGAGCTGCTGTACATCTCTGGAACTGCTGCACTTCACAATGATCCTGCCATCTCCTTCAAGAACTCACTGGCCACTCCAACTGCAGAAGCACAGAGCCTTGGTGTAGTCATGGATGATCGGTTATCGTTCTCAAGTCATGCTGCAAATCTGACCTGGTCATGCAGATTTCTCCTTTTCATCATCTGAAGAATTCCACCCTTCCTCTCTAGAGAGGCCACCCAGGTGCTTGTTCAGTCTCTCATCACTTGAAGACTAGATTACTGCAACTCTCTTCTGGCTGCTCTCCCTTTTCGCACCATCAGGCCCCTGCAATTGACCCAGAATGCAGCGCCACGGGTCTTCTTCAGCTCTTCTAAGTTCAGTCATGTAACCCCGCTGCTGTGTTCTCTTCACTGGCTTTCAGATTCAAAACCCTGACGCTGGCCAGCCACTTCGTACTTGATGGTAATGGTCAAAAGCCGATCCAGGCTTTTTTCTGACTGTCAAATGCTGACTGAAGACCCATCTCTTCCAATAGTACCTGGGTGAAGTGTAGTATTGAGTACTGTGGTCTCTATACTGACTTTTGTATTTAGTGGTATCTAAGCTTGGAGGTATCGTTTGGATTCTAGCTGATACAAACTAGCTGAGGCTATTTTCTGAGTAAAAAGTGAAGCACTTTTTTAAGTCGCACTGGATAAGAGCAGAGCGTCAAACACACCAATAAAATCTGGCCTGTCTCGAAGTTTTCTCTAGCAGTTTGTGGTGATGGAGTGACTTGAGACTGCACAAGAACTCATTAAGGCTGCGAGTGTGTAGAGACAGGTAGTTAACGACACTCTAGAGATTTTGATGTTCTCTCTGAAAATGGCTGGAATCTCACCAACTGTGGGATGTAGACTTAGCCCAGGACCCTGTTTGATGCAGTTCTCTGGAAAGGGTGTGTTTGTGTGGTCTTGCGTGCTGTGCAGTTTAATGTTTTAAAAATGGGATGCCGGAACGTGAACATGAAGACACACACACACACACACACACATAAACACACACGTACACAAGTTCTTAGGCTGTTCGCTCATCAATGCTGAGACAGGGGAATTTCGGGCATTAGATTAGACAGCATCCCGAGCAATCCTCTGATGCATCTGTTGTACTGGACACTAGACAGTGCTGGAAATGCAGAAGATGATTCGGCTCCTCTACTACTAGGTAGTTGTTCCAGCTGCTCCTGCCAAACCATGTCCTTTCTGAGGAGCTTCCAGAGTGGTGTAGTGAGTGTGGCCATGTCAGGAACAGTACATTGGACCCAAAATAGCACATCATGGCCAGTAGATTCTGGAGTTCTGCTGTTCCAACTGCTGGTGGAAGCATTTGTGTGCTTCCTTTTGCTTGGCCTTACTCCGACCTCACTGATGATATGTCCCACATAATTCCCTATACAATATCACAAGTAATGAGGGATTTACATACACATGTAGGCATCTGATCCCATCTCTCACATCATCAGATCCTTTCATTGTCTTGGAAGTTCCCAGAGGTAACCCAGTGGAGCAAATGGAATTACAAGTAACCTTGTAAGTCGCTCTGGATAAGAGCATCAGCTAAATGCCGTAAATGTAAATAACTGGACTGGTGCTAGGGCCCAGAATTTGTAGGCTAAGGCCCACTGCTATTGGCTAAGATGTTTGTTGGGGATGCTTGGTATTTGAGTATCTAATGTGGGACTTAGGACACTTGGGATTTAGTATACCTAACATTGTCTTAGATAAATGTCATAACTGTCAAATGTTATTTTTTGAAAATATTTTATGAAGTATTTAATATGTGAAAATATTGCTATATTTAACCAACAAGCAGAAAATTGTGTGGCAAATATACTGGGCCCCAAAATGAGTAGCCCATATGAGTATGAGTAGCCCACATGAGAAGCAGAAAGCTTTGTCCTCGGGTTTCATGTTGGCTTCACGTATGAATGCCCACCAGGGTCAGTGATGGGACCGGGAGGTTTAAGGGTTAAACATGGGCCACATCTGTCAATGGAAAGCCCAACTGGGTCCCAGTAACAAGGAATGTACAAATCAACTCAGAACACTTGCCAACCTGGAACCCACCTAGGCCACGCTTCACCCATGTGAACCCCACATGAGCATGTTGGCCAAGAAATACACTAAAATAAATCATACCTAGGTATACTTGGCTTATAGTGACAAATAATACCTAAATACAAAAAAACAATATTTGGTTAGTATGCGGTTGGTGTAGAGTAGTGGGTAACAACACCACCTGTACCACACTGCACCAATAAGAGTCCTTGGGCAAGACACCTAACTCGACATTCCCCTAGCTGTGTTACATGATTCAAATGTAAGTCGCTTTGGATAAGAGCATAGGCCAAATGTCATAAATAAAAATATGTAAGAATATATAAGTAGTAAACTTAAGGTTCACCTAAAGAGAAAACGGATTAGCATACTTACAGTATAACAACCATTAAACTAATAGTTTTACTGAGAGCATTCTTCTAAGTAAACTAAAAACTGTGATAGTACAGAACCAGTAACTTAACAATATGCATGTACAATCATAAAAAAAACTGTGCTACAAAGGGTTCCTTGGGTGAGGCCATAGAAGAACCACTTTTGGTTCCATAAAGAACCATTTTTGTCATAGAGAAGTGTAAGTGTGAAGAACCTTTTAAAGATCCAGAAAGCCTTCTCTTGATGTAAAGGTTCTTTGTCAATTTAATGATCACATCTCTACAACAAGCATGGTCCTTTATAGAACCTAAAGTGGTTCTTCTATGGCATCTACCTGGCAAGTACCTTTATTTTTTAGAGTGTAAGTTCACACTTAGCATAGTTCACAGTATTGTTGCAGCTGTGTATTAAAAGTTTACTACTTTTACATCTGAATTCTACTTAAAAGTATACTTTTATAAATAAATAAAAGTATACTTTATATATATATACTTTTATATATGTATACTTAAGTAACATTTGACCAACTTACTACATAGAGTATACATGGGAAAAATACTTTAATTTGCTTTAAGTATACTTTTGTACGCATTAAAGCAGCATTATGCAAAAATTGGTCCTTCCTGCTCATGGGCTCCCCCTACATTCGGGAGGTGTATTTCATGCTTTAAGCCACCACTACAAGACACACACACAAGCTTAACATGCTCAGAGATAGAAACTGACCCACCAAGTGATTTTACTGGATTTAACAGTAAAATGACTTGTTATGCAGTTCTGTTGAGCATTGTCCTGCCCACTTCACCAGTGTCGCATGTGGAGGTTAGCAGTGTGCCAAACCCAGAGTAACATTGATAGCGACCATACTGTAACCATTACAGGTCAGTGGAGCATCGCCATGATTTTGAAGCTGCTATTTTAAGGTACAAATTCTGCATATTGCTGCTTTAAGTGTCTGTAATGCTCAAACAGGTGTGTATCGGTCCTTCTCATGTTTCTCCCATTGGAATTTCATTTACTTTAAAAATCTGCTGGGTTACTTAATTGCTTTGTTTTGGTTCTCCAGGGGGTGAAAACGCCCTGAGAAACACTTTCACTCTTTTCAGTGCACGCTAAACCACTCGTCCCTGTTACTGATTAGGAAACTTGGATTACGCCTCTCCATTCGAAATTGCCTGCAGCTGTTTTCGGTTGGGAGCCACACAGACATCAGCTTCTCTATTGAGGGTCAAAGCTTTGCCAAGAGTTTACCTGTGAAATAAAACTGTGTTTGATGCATGTAATAACAAAGCTCTGTCGGTTTTGCTGAGTCTGTACTTGTAGGGTGAACACACCCTTTGGTATTATGGGGGCACTTTCCATGCATGGCTAGGACTCCGCAACTAAAACCAGAGCATGAGAGGGCTAGTGTGAACCCAGGCTCATTATACAGCAGTGTCTCAAAACCTTAACACTCTAACCCCCCTCCCCTCCACCCGACTGCGATTGCCTTTTTGAAGACATTTGGAAAAAAAATATGGGATATTTGGGGAAGAGCCTTTTCTTCATGTGGCGACAGGGCTGATCTGTTTCCGCTGTGCTATTTATACGTTCTGTAGAGTAATAACTGAAGTGTCATGCTTCTGTCTTTTCCCTGATTTCAACATCTTAAGGAGGAAATGTGCTCATGACTCAGAACTAAATGTATTCCCAGACTCCGTCAGAACTAGATTGAACCCCGGCCGTAAAGCATGTAAGCCCAGTGAGCTTCACACTTACAGTTAAAGAACAGTCAGTGCATTCAGATGCCAGTCTGTACTGCGGAATATAGACTACACTGACTGCTTTACTGAATGAAGGACCTCTTTGTACTTCACGATTGAATTGGCTTCGACGTGAAAGAGGGAAGTAGTGAAATTGAGGGGCCAGGGGTGGAGTCAGTCGGTGATTACTACTTGACATTGCAGGCTTTTCTAGCTATTTCCGAATGGCAGTTTATTTGGAAACGTGGGAACATCTAAAACTCTGACTTTTATTATTTTTTTTACGTCATTAGGATGAATATTCAGCAGTTGCATGGGAAACAATGCAAACTAGCACTGTTTGGAGTTGTTCTTGAGTTAGTCTGGAACTGCCAGCTATTCTGTGGAGTTTACAGGGTTAAAGCTGCCATTAAAACATAAAGGGACCATATCCTCCCATATATCCCATGTTTCTCTTGTATTTCATTTAACTCACTGAACCCTAGGTTTAATATTCTTTATCTTAATGCAGAAACGACTGAGAATTATTTGGCAACCATCAAATCTTGATCAAATCTTGGGGAGTGCCACATGGTTCTATTGTAGGTCCTATGAAACTTATGTTATGTTACATATAGTGTCTAAGGGGTTCATTATATTTATGTTTTTAATAATGACAACCACAATGTGTGTGTTTTTTTTTTAAGCAAAAATAAACAAAACAATATTTTATGAAAACTTTGCAACTTCTCTTTGCTCTTCTCTTTCTCTACAATTCTTGCAAAAGATTCTACAGACGTCTGAACAATAAGTTTGTATTCATAGCTTTTTGCATTTCTCTGCAAAGGAAGTAAAAAACAATGTAGTGCAAACCACTTCCACATACATACGCTACATCCCTTTCCACACTGAACATCTGCAAAAGAAAGCAACACCCCACCCCACCCGACCTTATGAGTGGCTCCCCATATTACATAACACCACCACGGCTGGGTAGATGCAGGCATGTGCTTTTTCCAAATCGCATGAACCAGCCAGCTACTTTTTTTTCAAATGCCGCTAACACAACATCGTAGAACAGCTGGAAACGCTTGGAGGAGAGCACTAACTGCTAGTTCCATCAACCAAAAGATAACTGCACTGATTAGCATCATGCGAAGGGGTGAGGAAGGGTCATCCCACCCAGTCAGAGAGAGCCAGGCCAGTTGTGCTATTTGGGACTCCTGGCTATGATGAGGACAAAACATGGATGCTACCCTAACTCTGATCTCAAAATATTGTATGTGCTGCAGGTGTGTGTCTGGGGTTGACTGGTCCTCTGTTTAAGTGAACGCTTTATGTATATAGCATGGCCTATAAAACCCACACTAGTAGAGCTGCCAATCAAAGATGACCTACAATTATTTGTAATCCCAGACTTTTGCTTCTGCTGTAATTCTAACAAGTGAAACGAAATGAATTCTGACAATAACTCAGAATAACAGTGTAGACATCCAGAATTACGGCATCTACTAGTAACAATAACTGTAGAACTATTTAATAGACATATTAATGTAATAAATAGGTGAGTTAATGTAAATAAATGGTAACATGACCAGTCTAATTACATGGATCAGTAGAAATTTCATAATGCATATCTGAAATCATCATTTCTAATAAGAAGAACTGCATTTCAGGGATCTTGAGTTTGAGGCTTGTCAGTCAAAACTGAGCTACGTTATGTATCGCTGGTGGCATTTTAGGCTACCGTGCACGTTTTCCAAACACACACACACACACACACACACACACACTTTCTGTACAGCGGGGGCGGGAAGGGGGTGGGCGTGGCATTTCAGAAGAACAATCCGCATCTTCTCCCCACCCATACTCTGAGAAGCCCCGCCTTCTTGGTCGGAATGAGGGTGGGAAAAGGGGTGGAGGAGGTGGAGGAGGAGGACGGCGGCTTTGTCAGAACTGAGAGACATAGGGCCAAGGCAGAGAGAGAGAGAAAGGGGGGGCACCGAAGGAGCAAACAGCAGCAAACTTTGCCAAACACTTTCTCAGGGCGAGGATCTGGAAGGATACATGACGGTAAGTCCACACACACACACACACACACACACACACACACACACACACACACACACACACATCTCAGAGACTGAATCAGGACAGGGCTGTGTGGTTCAGTCTTGATCGCTGTGAGGAGTTTATGGGGGTAAACTGCGAGCCTGTGTTTCCCGATCTCAGCAGCGTGCTAGGAGGCCACCCGAGCGCCTCCCTCGCAGATCCAGTCTGTGGGTGTTCCGGTTATCCTCCCGTTTAAACCCACTGTGGATGAACAGGGCTGGACTGCCCTGCTTTGGTGGGGTTTTAAACTCGACGGGTTTTGACGTGACAGGCAGTTTGGGAGATCACTGCGATTCAGAGACAGATTGGGGTGTTCAGATCTAGGTGCGAGCCTTTTTGATGGGTCTTGTACTTTTCTGGATGTTTTTACATATATATATATATATATATATATATATATATATATATATATATATATATACACTTAACTTCCATTCAACATCACTTCATCTACACGTGCTGGATATGCTAAGAAGTTACAGTGTCTGGACCCGAGAAGTTTTTAAACCCTTTAATTCTCCTTAAGACACACTTTGGAGGAGGCTTGGGTATGGTTTTATGTTCCTCCACTCCTCCACACCCTCTCTCGATCACAGTCCCATGCATTTGCCCAGTTATGCCCATTAGAAGCATTGTGTCAGAGTTATGAAGTTCCCTCATAACTGGCTGAGTAGCTCATATGTAGCTGGTGAGAATAGGTGTGAAAGGGTCTGAATGAACAGGATCCAGCACCTCTAGAATGACATCTGTAAAAGTGAAGCAGCCATATGGTGCATGTCTGACAACATGAGTCATCCGAGTGTTTCCCTCTTCCCAAAGTTCTTCTTTCTTACTCACTCTCTCTCTCACACACACACACACATGCACGCACTCTCTCTCTCTCTCTCTGTCTTCCTTCCAGTCTCCACCATTCTTTCAGACACATTCACACTCTAACCACACATCAGAAATAGCACTGTTAGGCCATAGTTCTTAATGTGTTTAATTGTGTCTTTTCCTTTTGTGCCTGTGGTTTTTCACACCCAGCATAGTTCAAGAGGGGTAAGGGGAGGGGAGGGGAGTGGTCGGTGACTCAAGACAGAGTAGACAGCTCAAATAGAGCCACTAGATCCTACACGTTCTAAAATGTTGCAGGAAGTGGTGAATAAAATTTGCAGGCAGAGAATCTGTAGGAATGGCATTAGCTGTATCGAAGGGTGTTGGCACCGGGCCAATATCAGCAGAACACACAGGCTCAGATATCGAAATCCGATCCCGTGCTGGACCGAATTTAAGCTGAAATGGTGCACACTCTCACTGCGAAGTTGTTAGCTGTGTGTTTCGTCCTGTGGGGTAGTGAAAACTGCTCCTTTTTAAAAGTCTGATGGTTTTTAAAGACAACCAGAACAAAGACAAGATTGAGAATGGAAAAGAAAAGGTGGTCATTTTTATTGACTTCTCAAACCTTCGGTCCCAGCAGCCAGCAGCCTCCGAGCAGTTCCCTAGCACTCTTAAAACTGAAAATGCCCACAAATCTGTTTCCTCAGTCTGGGATGTGATTGAGAAATGGCAGTGAACAGGAAGAAAGCAGAGGTCAGGTTGAGGACTGAAGGACTGGAGGACTAAGACAACTTTAAGATAGTAGTGCTCTCAGAATTGCTAGCGAAGTATTTAGCAGACTGGAGTTGTGGTGCACAGTTCTACTGGACTACTGTAATCATCCTGTATCCTGTAATAATTCTGTCTTTTCACCAGAGATGTTTTTGAGCGACCATCTCAACAAACCTTATTAAAAACAGGTTGTGTGGACTGATAACGCTAAAATAGAACCTTTGTTTTGCTTAAGAAAGGTATTTTTGGAGGAGAGAAAGTCTGCAGAATTTCATGAAAAGAACACCTTGCCAACTGTTAAGCAAGGAGGTGGATGGATCATGCTATGGGTTTGTGCTGCAGCCAATGGCACAGGGAACTTTATACTGGTAGAGCGAGGAATGGATTCAGTTAAATGCAAGCAAAGCAAACTGTCTACACTGTCTATAAAAACAAAAAGCTGAAGATGAAGAGAATGGCTTCTACTGAGGGAGAATGATCCTGAATGACCTAATAGGGAGCAAGCTGAATGGTTTGCCATGACCCTGACAGTCCTCTGACCTAAACATCATTGAAATCTGAGGATGGACCTCAAAAATCAGTGCAGGAAGTCTCAGAAACCTCACAGAACTAGAAGAATGGGTGAAATTGCTCAAAATAAGAAAGATACTCAATAAACAACAACAAAATGTGCTTATTTGACAAGTCATGGTACTTGCCAAAGGGGCTGTTACTACTGACTGTGCAGGGTGTCCAAACTTCCTCTTTCCTTTCTTGTAGTATTAAGCTGTAAAGGCTGTAAATAATCAAGTTTAAAATAATAAAGAAATGAGGTCATCTTTTACTTGTCTAATTATACACAGTAACACATTTTGCTGGGAGGGTGCCCAAACCTTTGCATGACAATGTACAGATAATTGAATATACTATAAACATTAAGGAACTATTTAAAATGTGTTGTTTATATACATATGACCAGAAATGTCCCTACAGAGAAGCCAATTGTCAATAGAATAGGACTCTGTGGAGCAGACAAACATGAACCTATTGGCATCTATTGGCACTGTAAAGCCTTCAAAGCAAGGGACTGTGTTCTCTGTAATGATGGTGCTGCATCTAATACTTTTTGGATGAGTTGCGGATGAAGTAGGGTAGTGATCATCCAACATCATGGGCTCACTAATGCACTTGTCGTTGAATGCAATCAAATCCTTACAGCAATTCTCCAAAACCTAGTTGAAAGCCTTCCCTGGACAGTAGAGACAGTCACTCCAACAAAAGCAAGATAAACTCTTTCTGAACGAATAAAGGAGTAGGTGTCCTAATACTTTTGTCCATATACTGTAGTTTTGTTTATCCTTCCAGCCATAAGGAATACTTTAGGTCCTCTCATAACTACATAACTGTCAAAATAGTTTCGCAATATTTATTGTAAAAATAAATATTTATTGCGGTTAATAAACAACTGTTAGTCTTTAGTATTTATATTGATTTGGCCTGGGGTCACCAATCTAATCCACAAAAAGTTCCAATCAAGCAGAAGCTCCCTTGAATCAGTTGCTATCGGCCTCCAAACTCTTAATTAGATACATGAGGTGAGCTTCTGCTTGGCTGAAAGGAAAACCTGTAGCCCCATTGGCCTGTTGTGGATAAGATTTGTGACCCCTGGGTTAGGCAATCCACAAGCACACTACTGGCTTAGTAAATCAATGAAAGAATGAAGGACCAGCAATTCATAGAGGTGCAATTCCCTGTTAATTTCCAAGCTTCCGCTTCTTGTTATTTATTCCATGCAGCAATGGCACAGTGCCACCTTTTCGATACCTAAAGAATAAAATGTTCTTACATCCAATGATGAATGTTTTTAAAGGAGGAAGGTTGCTGAAGGAGAAATCCTTCCTGTAATCTCATGGCCTTACAATACTTTCCTGTTATTAGGAAAGCTTATTAAGAACATCTACCAAGTCACCTTATGGGCTCTATCATTTTGACTAGTACCAACAGTGGAAACAAAAGGTTTACAAAAGGTTTCCCACCAATGCAAAGAACCTGCAAAAAACAAGGCAAAGCAGCATTGAAGCATCCATGTGGTTCTTTGAGTTGTTTTGTTGGGTTTATATAGAAACTCAGATTTGTCCATTCATTACGAAGATCCGACTATTCATTAATTCATCAATAGTTTTGGTCCCGTATGGGAACATACGCTAAACATTCAAAAATCTGTAAAAGAGACGCTGCTTATGTTGAAAGACTGCAGGCTATTTTAATAACTGGCATGTAATGTCGGGCTGCGACATTAGCTAAATAAATCTAAACAAACAAAGAAAATAAGTCAAGATTTTAGTTCAGTTTGTATTATTATTTCGAAAGAAAAATGGTAGGCGTGTCAGAAATGTGCAGCATCGCCCACTTTGACATTCATTAAATCTAAATAAATCTTAGATGCGAACAGGTAAACATCAAACGAAACACTTAGATTTGGAATATGAAATGTTAACGATGAAAAAGCTAAGGCTTCAGGCTCTTTTTCCTGCACAACAAATAGCTAATAGGTCTAAATCGAAAGACTGGCCTGGCCTATTAAAAACCACTAGGCCGATACGTGGTCATACTTTCCTGTGTTATGCCAGACCAGCAGAGATCTAGCGAGCATATATTCTGAATTAACCTCAAGTGGTTTACTGTGTGAATTCTTTGCAGACAGCACTTGCATTTAAGTTTGTTAGGGTGCTCCTTCAAAAGTGCCTCCATACTTTAGATCTTTCCTGAAACCTCGTTGTTGCTCCAGTGCCTCAGCTTTAGCTTGCCTCAGCAGTGAGCCACCAGCGCATGCTGTTACATAGATTTTCTCCCATTATTCATATGTGATCCTCCTGCAACCTTCTTGGCTACTCGACTTGAAGAATCTCAATCGTCTGACGGGCCACGGACTGATAATTCAACTCTTTGACTTTGGGTGGCAGCCCTAGTAAAATTTTATTCTGTAAAATTAATCGTGATATTGATTTCAGGTCATATCACCTAGCACTAGGTGATGGTGTCTCAGGATGACGATGGTATTTCAAAGTTTACGTGTCTGATGTGTCACATTTCTATCTCCAAGCATGACGGTTACCACCTTGTAGAGCATTGCCTTGACGGTCATTGTCAATATCCCTCTGTGCCGTTGTCTCACTAATGTCTTTTCTTGTTTCTCTGCGTCTTTTCAGGTCATCCTATCCAACTGACCGGTTCGGGCGTGTTGAGAGGCTTTTGAAGGGGTTGGCCATGCCTTTGAGTCGGACGGGTGTGCTGTGTGTGCTGTGCTTGTGTGTCCAAGCGCTGCAGGCCTGTCTGATGATCAGTGAAGTGAACTGTGACAATCCCAGCTTTGACAAGAGCGAGTTTGTGGAGCTCTACCATCTGGGCGGAGACTCCTTCTCTCTGGATGGCTACACGCTCGTCTTCTACAACGGCAACGGGAACACGGCCTACCGCGTGGTGGACCTGAGCGGGCACCACACGGACAACAACGGCTTCTTCCTAGTGGGCTCTGTCGAGATGAAGCCCCAACCGGCCATCCCCCTCCCACCTAACTCGATCCAGAACGGCCCTGATGCAATCGCCCTTTACGGCCCGTCCTGGGACCCTGTGGTCGAGGGAGGGAACGTCTCCTCAGTTGGGCTGCTGGATGTCCTCGTCTACACATCGCGCAAGGTGCCCGGCAATGCTGACAAGCTGGCGTGGGTCCTCACCCCAGGTTTCCCCCCGTTTCTAGAGGATGACCAAGCCCTGGTGGGTGATGAGTCGATACAGCGCTGCTGGCTCTCCGATAATCTCTACACCTTCCATAATGGATACCCCACACCTGGAATTGCAAACGACTGCCCGCTACAAAGCCTCCATTCCTTGTCGATTAAAACGATTCAGTTGGGTGGGGAGAGACCTGCCGGACCACTGGAACTCAGTGTGGATGTGGAAATGGGGCCTTTGACAGTGGTTGTGTATGACACGCGCACAGACACGGTCAGCACAAGCAAGGGATTCCAGGCCAGCAAAGTCAATGCCATTGTAAACATCAGCACCACTGCTCTGTCAAGTAATTTCTTGCATTCTCACACACACACATACATCAAACCTCCCCTGTACATAATTGTTGGTATTGCAGAGATGTAGTATGTTGCACCTCGATAAGTGCTTGTGGTAGTCACCAGCAAGCTTCTTTTTGGATGTTTCAGCACTCTTCTTTTGCAGATTTGGCACAATGTCCAAGCACAGTTTGCATGTTTTCAATAGGGTTAGGGACAGGACTTTAGGGAGGTCATTCCATACGTTTAATGCTAGCCTGCTTTCTCTTTTCCATGCTGACCAATTCTGAGGTAGTCCTCTGTCCTTATTCTGTCCAATTGACTGTGCACTGGTAAAAAGCAACCCCAGAGCATGTCGCTACCACCCCCATGCTTAACAGTTTGTAAAAACACTGGTGTTCCAGCAGCTTCCAGTGCCTTGGAGGCTCTTGGTTTGTTTCTGATGTGATCCGAATGTGTGTTTGTGTCTGCATCGCCTACAAAATGTTTATGTAGAGGTGCTTCAAAGATTTTGAATATTTGATACCATGTGATACCATAGAAGAACAATTTTTGGTTTCATAAAGAACCATTTTTGTAAAAGAGATGAAAAGTGATGAACCTTTAATGTAATTTCTTTAAACAGACATTGATGGAAATGTTATTCAGCAATTTAAAGGTTATTTACCCCCTCATCTCAACTTTTACAAAAATGACTTGAATATGAATATTCAATAATAATAATAATAATTCGATGGCATTGCTCAGAACGTTTTGTAGGACCTAAGAGAGTCCTTTTTCCTCACCCAGAGAGAGCACAGCTAATTGCTCTCCTGGACTCGGAATGGCTTTGAACTCATGAACCCCGGGCCTTTGTTTTGTTTTGAGATGCAATGAAATTGGTATTTTGAGCTGGAGCTGATGTTCCATATTTTTCATTTACACATTTTTATTAATTTTATGTATTTTTACAAGAATTTACAAAAAAAAATGTCAAAGTGAAAACTGAAATGTAAAAGTGAATCTCAATGAAAACATTTATGTAAAATAAGTGATCACATAAATATTCCCCATTAATTTGTAGATTTTTATATTTTTTGTAAATTCTATAAAAGAAAAAGGAAAAAAACTGACATTACAAAGGTTTTTTAACTGGCATTACTTTGTAGATTATATTTTTTGTAAATTCTTTAAAAGGGTAAAAAAGGCCACATTATATTGACCACGATTCCATTCATAAAAGCAATAAAAGTGGAAACAAAATCCAAGGGTTTATAGGTGCTGTATAAAAAGTTTATATATATATATATATATATATATATATATATATATATATATATATATATATATATATATATATATATATATTTCTTTGTCTTTTCAGAGTTGGATGGATGGGCGTTAGCAGTTTATGAAGGACAGGCCACCAACTTCCCTAAAGACAGCCCTCTCAGTCAGCTGCAGCCGCTCGATGCCTTCGTCTACAGTGGGAAAACGTACACGCCTAGTACCAACCTCACAGAAACGCTTATACCAGGAAGAAAACCCTTCAAGCTGGACAGCAAGTAATCCCTACACCTTAAACACCCCACACCCCAGCCATTGATCAATCAGTTGATTGATCGATCAGTTTAGTCAATCAACAAACATGCAGACACTTCAGTTAGCCTGCTTCTATGAGGCTTTATAATAATGATGGAGTGTTCTGTTGCAGACACTGTCTGTTTGCTGTCTTAGACGTTCAGCAGATATATTCCATAAACTGCACTGATGTGAACAGGGAACATGATCATACTAACCATTACTGTAGTGCTAGTCATTATACTGAACCACTGCTTTCGTTCTGTGCGTCACTAGGGTTCCTGAAGGCGATGCTTACATCATGCGCTGTGGTGTTGCTCGCTGGACGAGAGATCCAGGAGTATTTCAGCTTCTTTCAAAAAACGACCCTGAGCTGTGCATGTGGTACACCTCCTGCCCTTATAACACTGGTATGGCATGCTTTTAAAGAAGTTTGGAGGGTTATCATCATGCTAACTGCATGCAACTTGAATTGAAGTGGTTTCTAATATATATATATATATATATATATATATATATATATATATATATATATATATATATATATATATATATATATATATTTATTTATTTATTTTTTTTAAAGTAAGCACTACTGATATAGAGGGCTGCATCTAAAAAATGAGGACACCCCATATAAGCCTTTTTCTTTTTTAAAGATTTATGAGCATATGGCCATGTGATCTTAATTTTAACACGACTGAGAGTTAACAATAATAAACAATAATAAATTATAATTTTTTCATAAAAAAAAAAAAAATTAAATAAAAAATTATTAATTATATATTTTTTATAAAAAATATATTATTTAGGAAAAAAATGATAAATAAAATGAGAAGAAATAATAAATAAAAGAATAATTATTATTAAAATATAAACAATAAGAAAATACTGAATGATGTTTTTTTTAAATAATGGAGTAGTCTTCTTTATCTACTCCAATACAAAGGCACTCACATGATCTTCTCTTGCTGTAGCTAACTTCAACAGTACAGACGAGCCATTTGAGCCGCCGTCGCGCACTGATAACGATTTTCTAATCAGCGAGGTGAACGCTGATTCACCAGGCTCGGCGGAGGATGAGGAGTTTGTAGAACTGTGGCACCCGTCCGGCCATCGCACATCACTCAACGGCATCTGGCTGCTGCTGTTCAACGGCAACAATGGAAAAGTGTACCGCGAAATCGAGCTCTTCGGATACTACACAAATAACCACGGATACTTTCTGGTAAGGCAGAGACAAAAAAGCAGAGACAGCAGGGGAGAGCGGTGCACAGCACAACATGAGGGGAAATGTTACATGAACCTAGGGCTAGGCATTACGGCAATATTTTTTTCACATTGTGATACATTTTGTTATTGTGATGCACTATGCTTTTGGAGGATGGTCAGTGCTTAAAGAACACTGATCAACTGCACATTTCATTACAACCAGTGTAATTAGTCTGGTTTGACTGGATGAAGTGTTGTACTAAGTATGGGAGAATAGTTGAATAGTGACGTATCACAATGATGACTTTATCGTGAAAAATATCTTTAAATACTATGATATTATATTTTTGCCTTATTACACACTCCTATATGGATGATTTATGTAGTTGAACATGGTACAGCTCATATTCCTATATTTCTATCTGTGTGAATTTCAAGAGTAGTAAAAAAGAAATTATACCATAAAAGCAAGTAACTTAATTGGCAGAAGGTATTTTTATATTTATTTGAGTCATCAACCACCCTGGTGGCTATAATTATAGCATAATTTTAAAACTTTTTAACACGCCATTCAGATTTGACTTGGCTTGTCTCATTAAAATTATACTGCCCCCTATCTGAGTAGCTTCACCTGTAGAGGCCCTTGGCCTTGAAGAATAATGTTCAGAGAGTTTCTAATGGATGCTTGAATATATTATGCTTACATAATGAAAAATGACACAAACACACACAAATTCTCTAATATCTAATATTTTAGTTAGTTCGTTTAGAACCAAACAGTGCAAACCGCAGGAACCTCTGTAGAGATCATATAGCTCCCTACATTACAGGACAAATCTTGACATCACATAATAATACACTGTACTGTATAGATATTATGACTCAGGCACACATAAATTGATAGTGTTGCTTTTCGAAGAAAGCAGAGTATAATTAACCAAAAACGATACAATACACCATATAATACACACAAAACATAACTCTAAATGTTTCTTTAACACAGTCTGTGCTACTAATCTATTGCAAAAAATGTACTGCATTGATACTCATTTAGGTAGCTGGAAAAGGACAGGAGACTACAGCTGTGATTGAGAGAGAGAGTAAGATGAACTCAAGGTGAAGTAAATGTTAGTTAGCTAGCTGCAAACAGGGACATATGAGACTAAACATAGACGTCTAAAGAATTTGTGTATGCCAGAACAGTAATGAATGGGGTTTGGGGCATGCTTGAGGTATTTTGAGCAAAGCATGCCACAGGTCAGTTCAGTGTCAACTTGTGGGACATGGGTACAATGTGGCCTTTACGTCTGCCTATGGGGTAATTATTAAGCAAAAACACATGTAAATGCACTGGCTTTGCAGACAAATGGGACAAAAGGAGGGTGACCTATATGAGTCCAAATTAGTACTTTATACATATTGAGTGTGTGTGTAATTAGAAGGTAGAGTGAAGCCAGAGCCAATGATCAGCAGGCTGGTGCTGCCAGCACTGGAGAGTGGAATGAGGCATGTCTGAGACTGTGCAACTGCAGTTTTCTTTATACCTATGATGTAAATTATGTTTACACATGTTGAAGTAGATTTATGATCATTTATGATCATTTTTTTAAGATCAATCTAGTATTTAAAAATCAGCGACTTATGTTTTGTTTTGATTTTGTGGCTTATTGATAGGAAAACAAGCTTTATTGACTTTATTTCTTTATTTCTTTATTTTTATAGATTGGCAGTGATAAGCTAAGTCCATCATTGGCCATACCAGCCAATACCATTCAGAACGGTCCCGATGCCATAGCAATATACCGCTCACTGACAGCACCCTCAGGCGAGGGCTCAAACATCCCAAAGAACGGCCTGCTGGACGCAGTGGTGTACCGAGCACGCGGCTCCGACAAAGACTCTGCAGAGTTAATTCAGGCCCTGACGCCAGGACAGCTGCCCCTGCTGGAAGATTCTGCTGCCCTCCAGGGTGACGAGAGCCTCAGTCGATGTGGGTCGGACAGACTCAGCCTCAACTCTTTCAGGGTAATGTCACTTCCTGTTTCTGTCAAAGTACAGTAACACAGACGTGTCAATTGCTGGGAGTATGATGAATGAATAGTTAATAAACTAGTAAAGATTACTTCCCTTTTTGAGTCACAGAAGACAAAGTGCCTTGATCAGTCCATGATGCATGTAGAACATAGGGCTTTGTTACAGATCTTCACTGAATCTTAAAGGATGGTGGGTCAGGCCACTCTTGAACACTCTTGAACAGTCAGTACTGAGGGGCTTCTTGGCTGGCTTTGTAGGCCAGCGTCAGGGTTTTCAATCTTGCACATTTACACAGTGCAGTTTCTGCATGTGTGCTAATCCTAGAGTAGCAATGATCGAGATGCCACTGATCACTATTCCATGTCAGTAAAGCATCATCATGATTTTGAATCTGTTATTTTAAGGTAAAAATGTTACAGAATGTACACTGTTACACTGTGACAGTCTGTATCAACGTTACCAGTTATAGATGTACTCTGTGTGTGTGTGTGTGTAGGTTGCTTCACTTACACCAATGAAAAAGAACGACTGTCCCCATCCCCCTGAAGCGCTGGTCATTAACGAGGTGGGCGGTTTCTCTGGAACTGGGCAGAGTGTCTTTGTGGAACTGATTGGTCCTCCTTTAACTTCTTTGGATGGATTGGTTGTGGTGCTGTTCGGGAGCGGGGGCACAAGACATGATGTCCCGCTGAGAGGGAATGTCCGAGACGATGGATTGTACTTGCTAAGGAATGAGTCCAGCGCAGGTGAGGGTTTTGTAATTGTTCCCCTATAAACCCTAGGGATTAAGAATGGGATAGTTCTGTTGTTTCGGGCTTTTGGGTTTTTTTTGCTGCTGTTGTCAGCACATTCACCAGCTTTTCCCCTGTTGAAATCCTGTTGTTTTGCCACCCTGCACTTCCCTTTAACCAAAAAAAGAAACCTCAATTCTCCACTTCTCTGTGTCTCTGTCTGCAGATCAGAGTTTGCCTGCTGTGACCGGTCTTGGGGCCGTGTTGCTGTGTTTTGATTTGCTTGGGGAGGCCAGCGTGTGTGGCAGCAACTCTCAAGTTCAAGACCAGCTGGTGTTCTCAGATGACCAAAGTCTGCATCGCATCCACAGTGTTACACAACAGCACATACGGCCAGTGTCCAGGTGTGTATCCATGTCTGGTGAGATCAGGTGAAGTGAACAGTGGATAATATGTGTTAGCTTCCTGCCTGACAAATAAAAGGGTAGTTGTCCTGCAGCATTTGTTTTTACTTGCCTGACATTGCTGAAGCAGCCATTAGAAGGGACACTGTGGTCACGAAGGGATGCTTATGGTCAGCAACAGTACCCAAATAGGCTGTGACATTCAACAATGATTGGTTTTAATAGGCTGCCTATTAATTACACCACCTCCACCAGCCTGGACTGTTGACACAAGGTATGTTGGGTGAATAAATTCATGTCGTAGCATAAATTTCTGACCCTACCATCTGTGTGGCTCAGCAGAAATCGAAATTTATCAGCTCAACTTTCCACTTTTGATGGACCTGTGCTGACTGCATCCTCAGCTTTCTATTCTATTCCTGTTGTGAAGCTGGTCTTCTACTGTTGTATGAGAGCCAGTTCAGTCAACTTGAACCATTCTGATGCTTGATGTGAACAGTACCTGGAGCTGCTGGCCCTTGTCTAGATGATAAGTCTGTGTCCAGATGTTTACAGTGAACGGTTTTCCTGTTAGTCAATCCTTCAGTCATTGTCTTTTAAAAATATTAAGCATGTTCAGTTTGTGCTTCATCCACCTTTTTTACTTACTGTTTTGTTTTGTTTTTTGGTGAAACTATTGGACGGTAGTAAAGAGGGATACTATAAGTTTCAGGCCTTTTCTTATTTAGCTTCTAAACTGCCCCTGTTTGCCTAAGAAAAACATCACTGTCTATAATATCTAAAGAAACACTATACACACAGTGTGCTTTTAACACCTGCAACACTAAAGGCATCTGTAGAGCGAGGGTCCCCCTCATTTACACTCTGTGTCTGTTTTGTGAATGGTTTTACTGAGGCTACTGATTTCAGCTTGTACCTGTTTGACTCATTTCTGTGTGCGTGCAGTTTGGACTCCTTCTCTCGATGTGCAATGAATGGATCTGCCGTCTGGATCTCCTCTAACCCAACACCACTCCTGCAGAACCGCTGCCCAAGCTCTGCCTACTCCAACCACATAGACCTGTGCCTGCAGCCAGAATACAAGCAGTTCGGTATGCGGAAACAGTAACACTACTTTAGTGCCTACTCTCAGTTCTCTGTGTTCCTGTGGAACCTAAGCTGTCATATACATGACTATTTGAACTCTTCATTCAGAAAGGGCAGTGTTTTTAATGTCATAAATAGTGCTGACAACTGAATTTGGCTCTTGAGAATCCTGTAGTGAGTTATTCTAAAACAAGTGAGTAGTGGATCTCCCCTTCTCTGTACCAAGAGATTGAGCAGTACATATAGTTCAAATGGCAGCTCTCACACATGTGAATAAACTGCAAACAGTGTTGCCAAGGACCAATAGCAGTTTTCTGTAGTTATATATATTATTGTATTTTTTGCATATTTGAACTCAATTTTGTGATTATTCCTGTAAATACGAAGTAATGACCTCTCAAATATGCAAATGTCATCTAGCGACATTGAAGTGATGTTTCAAGCAGACCTCTAGCTACCTCTAGTTTCCTCTGCAAATAGTTGGCAACACTGGTAGTTTTTGCTCATGTTCTTGTCCTGTGTAGCTGTCTATCAATACCTAGTGAGCGAGTATCTCCACAGTATTTGGGGGTTGAACCTTAGGAGAAAAATTCTGTTGGTCAACTGACTTTGGAGTGGCAGGTCCTCGGACCCTTGGTGAATCCATGAAAAGCTTGGAACGCTTTCATATATATTTACATGAATAAAAATAAGTACAGCACCTTTCGGCAGATATATGTAATGCACACACACTGTCTCCATCTTTGTCTCTCAGATTGTAATGCGGAAGGGATTGCTGCGTTGCTGGAACAGACCTGTCACTGTGGAATCTCCAGTCTTCACCTCAGAGGTAAGGCGCATACGCATGTGATTTGTTTACTGCTTTCACTCATTTTGCTTATGTCTTGCTAATGTTTTTTTGTGTGTGTGTGTGTATTTATTAGGTGTGAATGTAACATGCATATCAGAGATGCTGTATATAGAAGGTTCAGTGCTTGCACTGTCTGAACAGCAGAGGGAGCACATGAATCAAACACTGCAGAGCGAACACTTATCCAACTGCGACGTTCCAGTCCTTTATAGTAAAGGTATGAGGCGTACGCACACACACACACACACACACACACACACACACACACACACACAGAGTGACAGAAGTACACAAGTACCATCCTTAAGTACAAATATTCCAGTTAGAAATGAAAATACAGAGTTTACCAGTTTATACTCTGTTCTCAATGTGATTCACACTGCTGGCCTGTTTCTGACTGTAATTGTAACCAATGTGCTAAACTTCTGTTTCAGTGTGATTTCTGGGAAATCATAATTGAATCAAATCAAAGTCATTTTTAAACCAGCAAAATAAAAACTAAACCCCCATCTGAGATCAACAAGCTCTCCACTCCAGTTTAACTGTGCTGGTTTCCAGTTATTTAATGGGTTTAAGAAACTGGGAGTAAAAATACAGTTTATCCAGAAAACCGATGAACTGTTCAGCTCTGTCAATGTTGTGTCCAGTCCGATTTCCGACCACTGAAAACCCCAGCATTCCTAGCTCTCACACATTTATGCTTCTGTGTCATGGCAATGCTTCTGAGTCCCCGACATAGGCTGCGCAAGTTGTCTACATTGTTGCGTACCGTGTAGCGTTTGTACTATTGCAGTCTGCAGTCAGAACACTGGTCTTCTCTTGCTGTTTTTTACAAGTGACAGCAACTCAAACTGTTGGAGCAAACTAGCTGTTTGCTTTTATTCAAATTCCTTCAACAAACGCACAAGAAAATAGTTGCAGATGACTAATCAAATCATCAAATCTTTCTGTATTTTTCACCATGTCCCTCAATGGTCAGGCAAGATCACTCTTTCTGCCTCGGATTAATGGGCCATCTCCTCTGATGTTTTCCTTGTAGAACGTTTAATATAAGTAAACAGTAATTTATATTTCATTCTTCTGTATCAAATCAAAGTCAACCCCTCCACTCCAGTTTAACTGTGTTGGTTTCCAGTTATTTACTGGTTTTCAGAATTTCTACAATGAAAAAAGAAGAGAAAATGGTTGCAGATCATGAACCCAATCATAAAATCTTCTTGCCATTCCTCCTGCATATGTCAATGGCCAGACAAGCACTGAAAATCCCCTCTCCTTTTGTCTCGGGTTTAATGGACTAATGGTTTCGTCAGTTTCTAACATCATTTTTGTTTCGAAAAAGACTCTGGCTTTGGTGTTCTGGCTGCCAAGTGGCCAAGTACAAATGCTCATGATGGCGAAGGCCGTTACCAGAAAATAACTGGAAACCAACACAGTTAAACTGGAGTAGATGTGTTTTTTAAATTCAGATGTGGGATTGTCAGTTTTGGTTTTGCTGATTCAAAAAAGACCTTGGTTTAATACAAATACGATGCCAAAGAAATATTAGAACAGTACTTTTTTTTTTTATTATTTGTTCTAATGAAGGTCTGAGTGAAAAGTCTTAAACAGGCTAGCAATGTAAACTAAACTCAGTATTTTAATTTCGGTAGTTTCATTTATTAATTTATTTTTACAGAAAAAAAAGGCAGAGATTAAAATATCATTTGTATGATTTTGCAGATGGTGCAGCAGTTCTAGCATAAACCATTGTTTGCTCTCATGCTGTCATGGTTGTGTTCTGTATCTTTAACATTTAATTCTATGAAATTAGACTCCCCCTTTAAAGGAATATAGTATTTTCCTACATCAGCTTTCACTTTCGTCATCCATGTTCGTCCAGCTGATTTTTTTTATTTGTTTATTTATTTTATTTTTTTTGGAGGCAAAGGTGGGAATATGATGTTACCAAGCAGACCAGTCTCAGCTGCTGTTGTGACTAGTAGTTATGTTTCTGGGGAGGTGTGCATCAGACTACAGCGCAGGGTCCGCAGCTACGGTGCTACTTCGTTGCTGAAGCATTAATAATTGGCCTAAACTTATTTAACTCTTATGAACTGGTGCTAGCTGTGTATAGATGCCTTTGAGTGCACGGAGTAAGATCAGTAGATTAAACATGGTAGCCTGCCTGTCAGACTTCGTGAACGTCTTTAGCTATGTGGGACAGAGCTGCTGTATGAACCAACGTTTGATTTCGGCTCATCTGTGTCCCTATATAATTTATTACATACTTTTGAACCGTCTGACTGGCGGTCTACGTTGGTGTAGAAATTAGAGTGTGCATGCTCATGCCAAAATAAGGGATTAACAAAGTCTTCTTGCTTATCAGGGTCATCGCTGGGGCTGCAGGTGGGGCTCGTGTTGACTGTGGTGTTGCTGTTTGCACTGGGAGCAGCCATTTTCTTCTACTTGTACAGGAAAAGGTGTGTGTGAATAATGAAATAGTTTGAAATCAGTAGGTCAGCGTTTTTCTTGTGCTTTTCCATGTTTTTTATTTATTGTGTGTGTGTGTGTGTGTGCTTTGTTTGTGTTCCTGCAGGCATCCTGGAAACTACTCTCCAATGGAGCTGAATGAACATGAGTCACCCATAGAACTCACTAGTTAGTGTGTGTGTGTTTGTGTGTGTGTGTGTGTATACATTTGAAGAAAAAGTCTATTTTTTCTTTTTTCTTTTTTTTATCATTATGTCAAAGTTCATTCCAGTTTGTGCTAAAGCTTAAGAGCCACCCTCCAGACCTGGCTCTTCAAGGTGCACAAAGTGTTATTTTGGGCTTGGCATTGCTAGTGTTGTCAAGTCCACCTTAAAAGGAAGAAGAAGAAGAAGAAGAAGAAGAAGAAGGAGCTTGAGTTGCTGTAAACCTGGGGTGTCCAAATGTAGCTTATTGGTTTCTTAGGATTACACCAGGCCTCTGAGACTGGCAATGCTAGCAAACACTTTTCTGTAAATATGTGCCCACACGCTGCTCTCAGTCTCGATTAGGGTGGAGCAGACTTGTTAATGTGGTTTGGGGTGGCAGCAGGCTTTACCATGAACTACAAACATGAACAGGACATCTGCTGTTCAGCTACACAGTGAAGTGTTGTTGTGTTGCTCTCAATCAGACAACGGCATGCTGCACCCTAAACCACCCTGAAAAGCCTGTGGGACCTTAAGCAAGACCTGCATGTGGCTTTACGGGGTTGAGAGAAGCCTGATGCAGACTGTATTGAGCTAGTGTGGGTCACTATTGACTATTCTATGTTTGGTAGGGACAACAAACTCACAATGCCAAGCTTTGCATCAAGTGTGTTAACTGATTACATTTGGGCAAAGTTCTTGAATTTTTACTCTTGATCTAATAAGGGAGATGCTCTGAATGGGGTTACTTAAAATTTCAATTGATGCAGGCTCAAACACTGACCAGGGCTCATGGTGAAAACACCCCTACAAATTGCCAGACATGTAAACATATTGGGGGGATAGGGGGAGGATGAGACCTTGCAATGCTTTGAAGACACATTCTGCTTACTGTACTATTAAGTTTACCCCATCTTAAACCAGTCCATTTTAATGTATTTCTTTAGGGGAAACGTGCTATTTTAGAGGTAGAACGCCTTTCTCAGTAGGTTGGAGCTATTTTGACTTCATTTTGCATATCATTTGGGAGCGATTCCGGAGATACCGATTTTAAGTTACTATTTTAAGTGTTGCATTTGCTTTCGGTTGTCCTTTTTGAGATGTGCATTTCAAGTCATTTTTAAGATGTGAACGCTTGTGGCTTCAAGATGTGAAACCACTTTGCATTTCATCTCACACATGTGATCAGAAGAGGGGTAGTTCCCCTGATCATTCCTTTTCTCTCACGTTGGGTAGGGTCATGGGTAACCCTCAGGTTCATTTTTCAAATGTCCTCCATTCAGCTCCTGTTGATGAGCTGAAGTGCAGTGTTATCAATGACAGTGACATGTTACAATCATGGGAGTCTGATTAAGGCTCTGTGGGTTGTTTTGTTTTGTTGTTTTTTTGGGGGGGGGTCTTATTTTTGTCTTGTTTCTGAATATGCCGTACGTGTCCCGAGGGTACTAAAAAAGGGAGAGGCTGCATGTACTCAGGGTTACCGCAAGCTGTGTGCGTGTGAATATGTGAGTGTTTCACCTAAAAGGGAATGTTTTAAGAGTGTTTGTTTGGATTTTGTATGTGATTTCTCAGTTTTGCTTTATTTTGATGGTCTCCTACAGATTAGACAAGACATGTCTGCTTCTTTTGTTTGCAACGGGACATGCTAGGCTAATCTTGCTAACAAACACTGGGCTTAGATTGTCACCAATTTTATCTTTGGAAATACAATCAAAAAGCAATGTGCCTCAGTACTGTATTTATTTCACACAGACAGTTCAGTGTTGTTTGAAACGCAGTGTGACCAACATCAGTCTATCAAAAGTAAATAAAAAAACACCAGAAGAGCTGAAAGGGAGTCCAGTATTAGCTTAAATGTTAAAATCTATCTGGCATTTCACCAAAGTGTGCGTTTGTTTGGGTTTTAGCATGTCCCAGCTCATCTCGTCCAAAACTAAAGAACCAAATTTCAGACCTAAGTGGATTCTGGCATAATCCCTCTAAAAGAAACGTCACAGTTGCACTAAATGGCTCCACATGCACTGCCTGACGCCTGAGGTTTGGTTTTCTTGAGTTTTGAGAGGTTTTTGGCCTAACGTGAAGAACATTTTGAGTATCTTCATCCAAAGTGGCATCTGTGAAGGGTTGGATCTATTAGGCAGCAAGTGAACGGACACTTCTTGAAGGCCAGGAGTTAAAAGCAGGGCAAATGTGCAAGCGTAAGAACTGTAGCCACTTCAACAAGGGCCAAATGGTGATGGCTAGATGACTGGGTCAGAACATCGGCAAAACCTCAGGCAGGTCTTGTGGGGTATGCAGCAGATGATGGGTAGAGGACAATCCGTGAACTGGCCACACAGCAATAGGCGCCTATGGCATGTTAATGCAATCCATGGAGGTCCCCACACCTCACAACTTGCTGGCCTTAAAGGTCTCTGCTCAAGTTTGAGGTTCAGAGGCCTCGAAAGGTCAGATCTGTTGTGGCGGCACAAGGGGGACCTACTGGGAGTCGATTAAGCAGGTAGTGCTAATGCTAATGGCTGATCGGTGTACATTGAGACTGGAGATGTGCATGTAAGGTGTTTGCAAAAGTGAAGGTTCTCAGCGTTAAATATAAAATGTATAAGGTGTGTGTGTGTGTGTGTGTATGTGTATATATATATATATATATATATATATATATATATATATATATATATATATATATATATATATATATATATATAATAAGGTTCACTGATGGCTTTGCATAGGAAGTAATATGGCTATATTTCATATTCATTCAGTAAGCTTCTCTACAATTAATCATCTTACAATGAATCGTTCTGAAGGAGCCTTTTACTTTTCCACAACAGAAATTGGCTGAAATTATGCAAATTTAACAGTTTAGTTGAATGCATGTGAAAGATGAGGTAAGCTTCTCATGCCAGCTACAGATCTCTTCTGTGTGTGGACCATCAAAATAAAGATTTTATAATAAAATAATGCACTGCAAATGAAAATGTATAGGTAAATATTTCAAGTGTCTAATCTGTAATGCCAAGTCTTACCACTAGAGGCCAGGACCAACTAAACATAAGTGTCACTTAAATATGCATTGTTTTTGTTTTTTTGTTTTTTTTGGTTGGTTGGTTGTTGTAGATCATTGTCACAAAGCACTGTCAGTCTGACGACACTATAATTCCTGTGCGTTGACCTTGAGGCTCGACAGTAAGTTGAAGTTCTCTGGGTTGCTGAAAAAAAATGTTGTCCAGTATCGATGTATTGGTGAAACACTGAGGGTTAACCAATATACTGTTAACCTCTCCCTGCAAACAGCATATCGTTACTGTCCAGTGCAAAACCTGGTGACTTTTTATAGGAAAAGGCAACATGCTCTTAACTTTGAATGGAGAGTTTACTCCAATTAATTTAGAGCATTTCTATTGGTCTATTCATCCAGTATTATTTGCACAAT
>NC_132882.1:30777439-30812439 GCF_030463535.1 Salminus brasiliensis
TTTATTTTTTTTTTTTTTTAAGTACCTAACTGGGGTGTGTGCGTGTGTGTTTTCAAATATCGCATGTCGTTACCATAGAAACTGAGTGTTTGCTGAAGCATGTGGGTTGTGAGGTTTGCAAGGTCTTGTGTCTAGCTCTTAGACGCTTGTTAATTTCCTCTGGCCTTAAAGCTGTGTGTGTGTGTGTGTGTGTGTGTGTGTGTGTGTGTGTGTGTGTGTGTGTGCGTGTGTGTGTGTGTGGTTGTCTGAGAGCAGTGATGTGTTGTCAGGGTAAAAAGTGCAGAGAGGCACAGTCACAGATTCTGGACAGTTTTCTGGTGTGCTGTATTCTGATGGAAGATTTCAGTTGTAAAGGATAGAAGAGGCCTCTGAAAGCTGTCATCTTTAAGATTTTACATCAGCGTTCCACTATACGGACACAAGAATTTGCTTGCATCAAATAAAATAATTTGTTTTTGCCACCAACTGAATGTATACAGTAACAGTAGCCTAACTGAACAACTGTCTGTGGGTTACGTCCTGTGTTATATACACCACACTTAAAAAGTAAGTCACCAGGCTGCCTGAAACCATTAACACAGACTAAATTCATACAGTTCTAGTAGATTAACAGAGCAGTTATCTGTGTTTTACATCCTGTTAACCCAGTATTTGTTACCCTCAAGTTTGTTACCTTCAAGTTTCAAGAGAGTACTGAGTAACAGTGGACGTTCTTAGTCATTGTTCAAAGGTGTGAGTAATGGGCCAACAGTATAGAGATAAGGAGAGGAAAGAAGGTAACAGAATGAACATAAAACACAAGAATAAAATTGCACTGGAAATAGGTCTGGGGAATATGGTACAAATACTATATTCCAATATTTAAAGACATTTTCACGATACATGATATTTATCACAGACTAAAAACATCAGTAGCGACAGATTATTAAAAACTACTATTCAGATACTCTACCGTACTGAATAGTGAGTGAGTTTTATTCAACATCTGCTGCTCTTCATCTAATTAAACCAGTGTAATTACACTGTTGGTAATAAAACCTACAGCTGATCAGTGTTTATTTAGCACTAACATTATCTTCCATATGCTTAGAAAGGCATAATGTGTATCACGATACAATTTATCACAATATGATAAAATATGGTCATATTGCCCAGCCCTTCCTGTTGGTCCAGGGGATCAAACCGACAACCTTCTAGTCCAAAGTCACCAGTTCACTTTAAAAGCTTGGTAGAAGGTACAGCACTCAAACAGCATCTCTGACATCACTTTATACTCACTGGTCACTTTGTTAGAAGCCCTAATGATACAGGACTGGTCATGAAGGGGCCAGTGTCCAGCATAGTTTGATGATTTTCCATGCTAAAGCATCCTACCAGTTCAGGGTTGAGTTGAATTAAGTGTGTTTGTCATGAAGATCAAGTATTGTGTCTGTTTTTTTATCAGTTTAATATCTCATGTGTCTTCTATATGAAGACCATATATTAAACAGACTTTTTGAACAGGGAGTTGGACGAGGAGCTTGCTCCTTCTGTTCCATGCATCGACCTGGTATTGCAGTAGGGGACAGCTGTGGACAGCCTTAAGGTTAGAAAAGGTGACTTTGGACTAGAAGGTTTTCGGTTTTATCCCCTGGACCAACAGAAAGTGGGGGTAAGGGGAAGGTCTACCTCAAGAAACCATGCTTTCTCCTCTCTCAACATTGAACAAGGCACCTAACCCTTAATAAGCCATCCTCACAGGAGAGACTAAGTTTGCCGTTCTGCTGCCTGCATGTACGTAAAGATGTTACTTGGCCGGGAAACTCCCACGAAAACCTACCAGACCACTCTGTTTTTTTGAATGAACATATATAAGGTTTTGCAGGGATGGTCGCGCATCACACAGATACCATTCTTATGGTAGTTTCGCCCCTCCTCACTCAGAAAGACTACAGCTTTCAATTGAAATGCAAACATTTTAAGGACTGTTGCTTTAAGCCATCTTGCATGCTCAGAAAAGCATACTGTGACATACAACACACCCATTAACACTGATCTGCTATTTCTAAAAGCTAATAACAGGTCAGCAGTGTGTTTATTAATTAATATCATTAACATCACTGTAACTGCTCTCTTTCCAGCAGAGACATGGACCAGAACAGCTACATCTTAATGAACAAGTAGCAACTTGTAAACATACACTCACAAACACACAGACCATACAGTCCATACATCTCTCTGGGATGGAGAGGAACTTACAGATTCCTTGGCAGGAGGACTGCTATATGGATCTCAAATCCACCTCTCCAAAATCAGACAGTCGAAAGAAGATGGAAGGTAACCACACACACCTATACACACATATAATCCTAATTCTCCCTGTTGTAATAAATGGTCTCAGTCAAATTACGAAACTGACACGATGACCTTGCAATTCTATGTGTGTCTATATCAGATGCTGGTTGGCTGCACAGGCACCAGAAATCGTTGCAGCGTTTTGTCACGGCCTCTGTGTTGGTGGACGTGGTCAACCACATGAGGAAGTCGGAGCAGCTGAGCGCAGAGGGTGCGAGTGCTGTTCAGGGCAGGGGGTCTTTGGAGGATAAAGTGCACACGTTGGTGGAGTTTCTGCGCCTCAGCGATCCACAGGGCTCTGTCCTCCAGACGTACCTGCAGAATTCTCACCCTGATGAGTACAGCCTCATCACTCTGCATGGTAAGTGAGCGGACCTGGGAATTCTTCAAACGCCAAGCCTGTTTGAAGCAGGACTGAAGTGGGAAAGTGAAAACGGTTTACTCCTTTTCATGTCCACTGCAACTATGAGGCCAATGTAATGGACAAAATAGACTACGTTTTTTAGATTGAACGTTCTTGCTGGTTAAATCATGGTAAGTACTTGTAATACAATGCAATAATGCAATAAAGTAAAAATGCAATAAAGTAAATATATTTAATTTAAAATGGAAAAGAAAATTATGAGTGTGTCATTTATTATGTGACATTTTAAACACACTGTAAATTGTTACAAATATTTGAGCATTTTAATACATTTTTACATGTATTTTTTATGCTTCTGCACTACTGTGCTTTGCAATGATTGGCTGCCAATTCTGCTGTTTAATCTTTACAACTTTTTTCTTGTAATAAGGTGAAGTTTCACTGATATTATTGCCTTGAATTGAATAACTGTGATCTACCCCAACCCAAAAATGTCTAAATGTTTATTTTATCAGAAATGATCTAGAAAATGGTCAGTAGGGAGGCTGTGAAAAAAATGTGAAAATGAAAAATTAGAAAATTTAAATAAGAAAAAGAAATTTGGAATTTTACTTGAACAACTAAAAACAACCATTTGAGGCAAGTATATTGTCACTGTCCAGTGAAAAATGTGCATCTCCAAAATGGTGACTTTACAGGAAAAGGAGAAAACATTTTTGAATGGAAGTCAATGTAAAAAAAGAGCTGCTAAAGGGTTCAAACCATGGAGAAAACTAAAAATGGACAAAAATGGAGATACATGTTTTTCAGTGGACAGCAGCAAAATGAAGTATATGATATTTCAGCATGCAGACTGCATGATGCACAATTGATGTGATTAGCTAATCACAAACATTTGCAGTTACATTTGCATTTATGGCATTAAGCAGATGCTTTTATGTATTAGCGGCTTACAAAAGTGTGTACTCAGAATATTTAAAACTAGTGTCAATAGACCCCAAATTCAAGATATTGAAGCACCCAATAACCCTAATACAACAATAATGCAACAAATTGAGTTCTAGAGATTAATAAACTATGCAAAACCTGTGAAATTACGGTGGACATCATTACCAAGACATAAGAACTGATGCGTATGATTGTGTACTTGCTTTTTTTAACTGTCCTTTTTTCCTTTGTCCCTGTCTTTTTAGATTCTGTTGTTCAACAGCACAAAGACGCTCTCCTCCAGAGACTCAAAGATGGCGGTGAAAGCTTCACCCTCAAAGCCGCCAGCCCTGACCCCACCCTGTTACTGGTAGAGGGTGTATCTGACCTGCAGCAGAGAGAGCACGATCTTGTTCAAGTATCTGTCAACAGGGGAATGGGACCTTTGCATGGCCGCCCACTGGGACTGGACAGGCTGCTCGCTCCCCTAACGAGGGTTAGCACCGCCCCTCGTGTGATGCTGACAGTGGGTGTGGCTGGCAGCGGGAAGAGCCGCCTGGTTCGCCAGTTTGTCCATCTGTGGAACGCAGGCAAGATATACCCAGATCTGAGCTTGGTGATTCCTGTTGCATGCTGGGAACTGAGCAGTTTGGATCGGCTGTCTGTTGAGCGAATGCTTCGGATGGTCATGCCGTACGATAACATGGATATGATTCTGAACAGTGGTGTGTGTAAAGTGCTGCTGGTCTTTGATGGGTTGGAGGAATTCCGTGCCCCACTGGACTTCTCAGAGGCGCCAGCAACCTCCGACCCTCGCCGAGAGCTTCCAGTGTCGGACCTCATCACCAACATTGTCAGGGGCAATCTGTTACCAGGGGTCATGCTCTGGCTTCTGTCAAGGCCAGGTGTGGGATCAAAAGTACCCGCAGGACTGGTGGACCGTGTGACGGAAGTCCCACCTTTATCGCCCACACACATCCAGGATTACCTCACAAACGGCCTCAAAACGCCACAGGAAAACTCTCACACGCCTTCTCGACCGTCCACACCACATGCTCGTGATGGACATGCACCAGAGGACACCTCGCACCAGGTGTGGGATCACCTGAGCTCGCAGAAACCTTTGCTCATCCTGTGCTCTGTACCTGGCATCTGCCGCATCGTCACACCGACACTGTCCCGCCTCGTAGGGTCAGCGTCAGAGGATGTGCCTCTTCCACGGACCCTGACAGAGATATACGCTCACTATTGTTGGCCACATCTTTCTTCCACAGACTCTTCCACTGGAAACATCCGGAAGTCACTAACTACTCTGGGCCGCCTGGCCTTCTACAACCTCCTAAGGCGGCGTCACACGTTTAGCGAGGCCGAGTTACGGACTTACAGCGTCGACGTGCCGCCACCTTTAGGGACTTTGGGGCACCGTGTCCTCCAGCGTGAGCAGAGCTGGTCATCAGAATGCATCTCATGGCGCTTTGTGCATACCTCAGTGCAGGAGTTTCTCGGTGCGCTTTTTTATTACACGTCCTCTCGGCGGGCGATGTTTGATCTGTTCTCTGAAAGCGGGGTCTCGTGGCCCCGCATAGGCTTCCCCAGCCATTACCGTGCTGCCCTGCAGAAAAGCAGCACAGCCACCAATGGTAACCTGGACCTATTCATGCGCTTCCTCTCTGGAATGTTGTCTTCAGCGACAGGAGCACTGCTGGGTGGGGCTGTAGGCGTGGGCCGGGAGGAGCAGGTGACCCAGCGCACCATGGCCACGACCCTGCTCCAGAACACGGTAGCAGGTTCAGGGGGTGAGCCGGTTAGCATGCGCAGTGTTGCCACAGTGGCCTGTCTGGCTGAGCTCCAGCAGGGTGAGTGGCTGCGGTCTGTTGAGGAGGATCTGCTTGGCTGTAGGCTGCGGGGGAAGCTGAAGGGCGGCGTGTGTGCAGTGCTGGCATACCTGCTGCAGGTGTCGGACGCCTGTGCCGAAGAGACGCATTTCTCAAACTGCTTAGACTCCGCCTCCCTTAAAAGACTCCTCCCACAGCTTCTGTACTGCAGCAAGTTACGGTAATGCTCACACCAACCAGTGCCCTCCATAATGTTTGGGACAAAGACACATTTCTCCTTGATATGTCCTTCAAAATGTTCACAATTAAAACCAATCAGATGTGATTAAAGCAGACATTCCAGAAGATAATGTAAATGTACCAGTTTCACTTCTATCACTTTTCACTTCTGCTTTCAATCACTTTTGGAGTCTGTAGATGCCGTAAAAAACCATTAAAGACATCAGTCAAACCTTGAGATTAGCAAACTATCAATAAGAATAATATAAATCAGAAAAAAGAATGCACTGGTGAGCTCATTAATCAAAAAGGGACTGGTAGGCCAAGGAAGACAGATGGCAGAAGAATCCTCCCCAATCGTCTGTCTGACAAATGAGAAATGGCTTTATTAACAGAAGTACAGAGGCCACAATGTGAAATATGAACAACTAAAGAGAATGGCCAGATTATCACAGTGGGGGAAAGAGTAAAGTGTGGACTCCCCACAATCCAAAGCATACTGTACTAATCTTTATTGATGATATACCTGCTGAAAGCAGTGACACAATGCATTCTGAGGTGTATAGGAACATCTTATCTGCTCAAGTTCCAGTAAATGCCTCCAAACTTATCGGGCTGTGCTTAGTCTTACATCAAGATAATGATCCCAAACATACTTTTGCTAAGGCAATACAGGTGTTTTTCAAAAGAAAAAAAAAAACATTGTTCTTGCCATACCCGGCATTGCTATGTGTAAAACTTAATGGGGGCCTGAATTGAGGGGGGCGGTGTAAGAAGTGTTGTAATTTTAACATGGTGAATGTGCCTTGGTCTCAAACATTATAGAGGGAGCTGTAGATACACCAGTGAGACAAACAGGCAGCCCATACTCAATAGCGGTTTACAGAAATATCTGACATTTACGCATGAAAGCACTACAAGTGCGGAAGCCTGCCATTCACATTTTCACACTTGCACTGCCATGAGAACACTCTGGGCTGGGGTTAAGTCATGGGTGAATTCAACCTTTTTCACACTAGGCTCTCGGTGCATTGTGCCTATTTCATGTGCTGCACAGTTTGTACTCGGGTGCAATGTTAATGTAACCACAGTAACATGAAAAGTGTGTTTCAGGATGGAAAATAATGAATTTAAGGACGATGCAATGGAGCTTCTGGGGAGCTTACTGAGTGCCAAAGACTGCCACATTCAGTCCTTAAGGTATACACACTTTCTCATTCACGTCTTCTCTACTGTCCTATTACTGTACACAGGTCTGTCCCATTGCTGTGTCTCGACGTTTCCAATGAGAAGCACATCCACCATATACAAACACTGGCAGTCAAAAGCAATTGCTTCTGCAAAGGTTGCTTTTTGTAAGGACCACAGGCTCATCCAGGAATCATACACAACCAAGAGTATGTTGGTACTTTGTAGGTTCCTCCTTTGGTTTGGATGATCGCCTCACGTCGCTTTGTCAAGTTTTCAGAATGTTTTCCTAAAATGATCTAAAGGAACATCCTCCCACACGTTCTTCGCTGCTCCTCAACCCACTCCCTCACTTACACAGTGGTGCAGTATCTGGTGTTTAAAAAAAAACACACATTTAAAACACTGGTACAGGACAAATGAACATCAGAGCAACTGTATTTGACCAATGTTCATGTAAATGTAAGAGGCACTGTTCAAACATAGCTTGGTGGATGAGTATGTGCTTCTGGGTTGGGGAGGGGTTTCCCTGGTCTGTGTTTTTTGCTGACTGACTGCTAATAATTCGGTCACTCACTTTCTCTCTCTGTCTCTCACGCTGTCTCTCACTCTGTCCAGTTTGGCAGATAGCTCCATTAGCAGCAAGGGGATCAAACCACTGAGCCGAGCCCTTTTGGTCAATCGCACGCTTACCGCACTGGAGTAAGTCTATACAGTGTATTTTGTGTGTGTGTGTGTGTGTGAGAGAGAGAGAGAGAGAGAGAGAGAGAGGGAGAGTTCAAAACCCAGCTAACATGCCTATATGGGGCCAACATGGTTAACCCAAATGGCAACCGGTAGTTTTGTCCTTGGGTTTAATGTTGGCCCCACATATGGATGCCCTCCAAGGTCCGTGATGGGTCCAGGAGGAGGTTAAGAATGGGCCCTGTCTGGGTTGTATTATGCCAATGGGGCCTAGATGGGTCCTATGTGAAATTAGGTTTGGCTGTAACGATAGGATTCATTTGGGAAGCCCAATGGGTCCCAGTAAGAACACATGTACAAACCCATTTAGAGCCCATGTCCACCTGGAACCCACCTACACTGTAAAAGAGTTCCTTCACTACAAAAGGTTCCTTGAGCGATGCCATAGAAGAACCACTTTTGTAATGAAAGATGTGACCGTTAAATTAATAAAGAATCTTTGCATCAAGAAAACAATTTGGGGGACCTATAAAGGTTCTTCACACTCATGACAAACATGGTTCTTTATGGAACCACAAGTGGTTTTTCTATGTCATAACTCTAAGAGCCATTTTAGCACCTTTGTTTTTATGAGTGTAGCCCACATCCCACTCATGTGAGCCTGAACATGAACATGTTGGCTTTGAAGTTTGGTATCAATGTTTTTAATTCTGTACAAATATGCATATTAGGAAGATTAAAAGAATTAACGATGCCCTCCATGATGAACAGACCTAAAGATCCTTATGGAACTTCAAAACTTTGAGAACTTATGAAATTAAATATAAAAAAATAATGAAATAATATTCAGGGTGCCTCATGTTTCAAAAGTGGTGATCAAATCTCAAGGCAGGTCACTGAGATTATTATTAATAAGTAATGGAAGTATAGAATTAATAATTTATTAATGTCTTGTTTTGTTGGCAAACGTGAAAAAATTAGTAAAACACTCAAACATGTGTTTTGTTGTGTAGTTTATCATGTTTACACCAGCCTATATGATATGATTTATTATTGAATCTCTTTACCATCCATGTGATCCCAAACACAATGATGTTGAAGTCTGGACTCTGGGGTGGCCTGATCATTCTGCTGTGAACAACAGAAGCTTCAGTTTTATTTAGAAGTTTTTTTTTCTATTTTTCTTGTCTCATGTTTTTTTTATCTAGTTTTCCTTGACATTCCTGTTCCCTATGCAAGTGTCTTATCTCCTCTCCTGCAAAAAAAGTATAACTTGCACTTAATGGTTGTTTTGACTGAAAATGAGAATATCTGAGGGATGTTCATGGACCTTTGCACGATGCTGTAGTTTAACGTTAATAAATTTATTTTAAGGCTTTAAATGTAGACCTTTTGGCTTTTTGATAATAGTCTCCATGGCAACAACATCGGCACCAAAGGAGCGAAGATACTGGCTGAGGCCCTGAGAATGAACCAGATCATTGTGTCAATCAAGTAAGTTTCCACTGGACATTATCACAGAGCATTCATTTTGTTGCTGTCATGCAAAAACCTTGTATCTCCAAAATGACTTTACAGGAGAAGGATGCTGTTTTGGAGCATTTCTACAGGTCCGTTCATTAGAGATGTTTAAATTAATGAAAAAACAAAACAAAACAAAACAAAAACAACCAAATAAAAAACAAGCAAAAATGGAGATACAAGTTTTTCACAATATTTACAACCTGACTTGAAGGCAGCATTTGAACACGTGTCATCCTCAAGGTATCATAGTAAGTTATTTATGTCCAGAAAGTAACTCAAAGTGTTCTGTTATATCTGTCTGAAAATGTCATGTATTATTATTATCATATAATATTATATACACTGTGTGCAGAATTATTAGGCAAATTAGTATTTTGATCACATCATCCTTTTTATACATGTTGTCCTACTCCAAGCTCTATAGGCTTGAAAGCCAACTACCAATCAAGTAAATCAGGTGATGTGCATCTCTGTAATGAGAAGGGGTGTGGTCTAATGACATCAACACCCTATATAAGGTGTGCTTAGTTATTAGGCAACTTCCTTTCCTTTGGCAAAATGGGTCAGAAGAGAGATTTGACGGACTCTGAAAGGTCAAAAATTGTGAGATGTCTTGCAGAGGGATGCAGCAGTCTTAAAATTGCCAAACTTTTGAAGCGTGATCATTGAACAATCAAGCGCTTCATGGCAAATAGCCAACAGGGTCGCAAGAAACGTGTTGAAAAAAAAAGGCGCAAAATAACTGCCCATGAATTGAGGAAAATCAAGCGTGAAGCTGCCAAGATGCCATTTGCCACCAGTTTTGCCATATTTCAGAGCTGCAACGTTACTGGAGTATCAAAAAGCACAAGGTGTGCGATACTCAGGGACATGGCCAAGGTAAGGAAGGCTGAAAAACGACCACCTTTGAACAAGAAACCTAAGATAAAACGTCAAAACTGGGCCAAGAAGATATCGTAAGACTGATTTTTTAAAGGTTTTATGGACTGATGAAATGCGAGTGACTCTTGATGGGCCAGATGGATGGGCCCGAGGCTGGATCAGTAAAGGGCAGAGAGCTCCGCTCCGACTCGGACGCCAGCAAGGTGGAGGTGGGGTACTGGTATGGGCTGGTATCATCAAAGATGAACTTGTGGGACCTTTTCGGGTTGAGGATGGAGTGAAGCTCAACTCCCAGACCTACTGCCAGTTTCTGGAAGACACCTTCTTCAAGCAGTGGTACAGAAAGAAGTCGGCATAGTTCAAGAAAAACATGATTTTCATGCAGGACAATGCTCCATCACATGCATCCAAATACTCCACAGCGTGGCTGGCCAGTAAGGGTCTAAAAGAAGAACAAATGATGACATGGCCCCCTTGTTCACCTGATCTGAACCCCATAGAGAACCTGTGGTCCCTCATAAAATGTGAGATCTACAGGGAGGGAAAACAGTACACCTCTCTGAACAGTGTCTGGGAGGCTGTGGTGTCTGCTGCACGCAATGTTGATCGTAAACAGATCAAGCAACTGACAGAATGTATGGATGGAAGGCTTTTGAGTGTCATCGTAAAGAAAGGTGGCTATATTGGTCACTGATTTGTTTTTGGTTTTGTTTTTGAATGTCAGAAATGTTTATTTCTAAATTTTGTGTTATATTGGTTTACCTGGTGAAAATAAACAAGTGAGATGGGTATATATTTGTTTTTTATTAAGTTGCCTAATAATTCTGCACAGTAATAGTTACCTGCACAAACAGATATCCTCCTAAGATAGACAAATCTAAAAAAAGCCCACTCCAACTTCCAAAAATATTAAGCTTTGATATTTATGAGTCTTTTGGGTTGATTGAGATCATAGTTGTTGTTCAATAATAAAAAGAATCCTCTCAAATACAACTTGCCTAATAATTCTGCACACACTGTATAAGTGTATAGAGTTGTTATGGTGTGCCAAAATGATTTAGATTTTTGTACATTTATATTTATTTTTTATTTTTAATTATTAATGAAAAAAGTAAGATGATTCAATATATGTTTGTTTCTTCACCATTATTACAATATATATATATATATATATATTGAAGACATGAAATGATCTAAGCATTTGCCCACATTTATTACTACTTAAAATATTTAAAAAGAAAATCAGGTGATTCAGAGGATTAGAACTTTAGAGCTTGTCTTATTTAAACATTACAATAATTGGTAAAGTGAGTGGTAATACCATGGTGAGATCCAAAAAGGCAGATAAGACTGGGGTGAGATTTTAGAGGATTTTAAGACACTTAGAAATCAGACGTTCTGCTGCTCGCTAAATTATTTACACGTCAAACAACTGCCAACATGGCCAGGTCAGGCCGTCCTAGCGCACTGCAAGTTTTACTGTGAAGAGGAATGGGAAAATGAATGAGTATTACATTTTTAATTAGTTTTAATCTCAATTCAGCCATTATTAAAACTATGAACCCATAGAATGTGAAAAGGAAGGCATCCAACCATGCTGTGCTGAATGTATTTTAAATAAATATAAATGACAAATATAAATAAAGGTGTTTGTACAGTGCCTTTGATGTAGATTTAATGACAAGAACCAAAATATGGATTTGTGTGCAAAGCTGAAGTGTGTGTATACATGTGTGTGTGTGTGTGTGTGTGTGTGTGTAGTCTCCAGAGTAACCATATTGAGGATGAGGGGGCTCGAGCTCTGGCCGAGGTGCTGCAGTCCAACCGGAAACTCATATCACTAAAGTAAGTCTGTATGTGGATGTGTGTGTGTGGGGGGGGGGGGGGAGGGGGGGGGGGGGCTTTCCATATTTAAAATGTAAGGCTCAAATTATCCAAAATGTTTATTATTACCATATCAGATTGTGTATTCATATGTGTGTGTGTGTTTGTGTTTTTTGGATTGTAGTGTTCAAAAAAACAGCATTGGCCCAGACGGAATTAAGAGAATTGCAGAGTCCCTAAAAAAGAACCAGATTCTACAAGACTTCAAGTAGGAAGTGTGTGTGTGTGTGTGTGTGTGTGTGTGTGTGTGTGTGTGTGTGTGTCTGCATTTTTGCAAGCACGCATGCATGCATGTGTGGAGGGGGCGGGGGTGGACCTGCATCCCACTAGCATAACCCACTTCTGACACATAGTATAATACATTTAGTTAGTATAGGTACATTTGCCTCTGTGTCTATGTGTAAATGTACCTACCTCAATTAATGTAAATTAATATGAAGACAATAAATAGAATCAGCACATAATCTATCCTGAACAGGTCTGAATAAGACACACACTACTCATATTTGTTTGTTTGTTTGTTTTGTTTACTGCATATGTCCCACAATTTGTATCTCTACTTTAATCTCACTCCATGTTCTTCATTCTGCCTGCTCTGTATCTCAAGGCTTTAGTAGATATCATCACTGTCATTGTTGCATAAAAAGAAAAGGCAAATTCAAAGAAATCTGCAGGGAGATTTCTCCAGACCTCCAAAATTCATAAATTTTTGTCCTCATTTGAATCTGGCATTCAACTTTCAATTTCCATTGAAAGTTAAGAGGCTGTTTTTCATCTTCTATAAAGTGATAATTTTGGAGACATGAGGTTTTTGCTTGATATGATGATGTATCGCCTTACGTACGGATCCACATGGCTAGCAGATCAGGTCAAATTGAAGAAAAGTGTTCGGACCCAGCCAGCTGTCAGCGGTTTGCTCCAGTAGCCTGACCTATACACTGCCTCACAAAACACTGAGCTCCAAAATAAAGCCAATATTTCTATAGAAATGCACTGAAATACACAACAGAATTCACTCAAATCTGTTGTCATTCACCGATTTACTGAATGCAATATCATAATGACATATGGGTGACATATGTGTACACATTAAATACTTTAAAAGGACCATATCCATAATTTTTCTGATATTTTATGTTGTCCCCTGAGGGCCACAAATGATATTTTTATGGGATTATATTCTAAAAACCATTTTCCATCTTTTTCTAATCCCTTAGAATTAAAAAGGCCATTTTGTTACTGACCTCTGGTCTGATTGGCTGCGCTGTGTTATGCTCTATGTTGTAAGAAGTCCAGGCTCCTGGAAAAGTCCAGGACTAACCTGTAGGCTGTATAGGTGGATGTATGTGGAGCAGGACAATGGATAATGTACATACTACAATTTTTAAAAAAGCAAGCACAATATGAGCCTTTTAACTGGGTATGTATGTGTAAAGGTGTGGGTCCTCACTTACGTCTGTCTGTAATATGACGTTGTTTTTTTTTAGTGTATCGAGTAACCACTTGGGCGACCTTGGCACAGTAGCCCTGGCACAAGCTCTTGTGGTCAACCATACACTCAGCACTCTCAGGTAACACACACACACACACACACACACACACACAGGACAGTACACTTATTGCTAAACTATGAAAAAGGTAGCAGTTGTAAACTCTTAGTTTTTGTCTCCGTCAGTCTCCAGAGTAACTCAGTCAGTGACAGGGGCATGGAGGCCCTTACCAAGGCCCTGCGCTGCAACAAAGGCCTGACCACTCTGAAGTGAGTTTGTGTGCATGTGTGTGTGTATATATGTGTGTGCACTCTGTGGGCCCACTTTAACCCCTTAACACTGCAAGGCTTATTACACACTAAGGTGTATTATTCAGTAACTACAGAGACTTCTGTACAAACTGGTGGGGCTATTTCTATTTCTATTCTTTGGTAACAGCAGTTTGTAGTAACACTTTACCAATACCATAAGTATTGTGAGGGGTTCATAGAAAAGCATGACATTTGATGTGTGTGTGTGTGTGTGTGTGTGTGTGTGTACAGCCTAAGGGAGAACTCTATAGGCGTTGAAGGTGCCAAGGCCATTGCCCGAGCCTTACAAGAGAACAACACACTCAGAGAACTTGAGTAAGTACTTTTTTTCTCTCTGTGCTGCAACAAAACTGCTGTAATAAAAACTCTGCAAAACCTTCAGCTCTCCAGCTGTTTGACCTTATTCCCCTCATTGAATTGAGTATTGATCATGTCCACTGGGTGGCCAAGAAAAGAATAAAAGAATAATGTAAAAGAATAATAACTTTCTGAAAGCTGATTAAAAAAAGGTATGGTCATAACACTGCACTTTAGAAATTTACCATAAACTGCTCAGAAAGTTGTAATAAAAATAATAACATTTCATCCCCAAACAATTATATTTTTGTTAAAGGGCAAAAACTTGCATCTATGTTGCCCCAAAAAGCATGTGTGACCACTCAGTTGACTTGCCCAGTTAGGGTAAATGTCCTTGCTAGATTGAATTGTAGGTGTTTTACCTTCAGATATATCTGAAGGTAAAAGATATATATATATTAGCAATTTGCTCCTTACATAATAAGATATAAGCTAGTGGTCTTCATTATTTCTGCCATAGCTGAGCCTCACTGAAGAAGTTCTATATCTACAGCTATCTAGATATGTAGGTCATTCAAAACATTTCATTTTACTCTGGCAGATGTGTTTATGTATGGATATGAGGTTAGTATTGATGGGATGGGCACATTTGTCAGTGGTTTTGTTTGGTTTTAGTTCTATTGTATTACAGTGACTGTTCTGTAATACTTGTTGTTTCATGTGTAGACTTACCCTGTCTGGGCAAGTCAACCGGCTGGTCGCATTCGGTATCCGCCTCCTGAATGGGTCTTTTGAGAAAAATAACTACTAACTGTTATTAGCCATGAATGTCTTCTCTTAGTTTGAGCCATGGTTTTCACAGCATTTGTTGTTAAAGATGATCAGAGAGTTGTCAATAGAAAAAGCAAGCAATTTTAAAGCAGAGGAAAGAGGGAAAATTGATCAGAGCCATTACAACAGTTGGCCAAGAAAAACAATGGTAGATGATGACCATAAGAGAGAGAGAGCTGTGAAGGAAAAGCCAAAAACAACAGTGTCTTCACTGTTTTGAACATGTTTAGATGTAAATATTAGGAAATAAAAGCTAAAATCCTGAATTATATCTCATAATTATCTGCTGATCTCAAACCCAGTTGTCTTCAGTGTCTAGCAAAATCAAAACAATTGGCCTTGCCTTCTGTTCTTCTGTTTCCTCTGTACTGTCAAATGGAACTGTATATATACAAAATCACCCCCACAATAAGACAACAAAAATCTTCTCTGGAAGTCAATGTAAAAAAATATTTGATTCCAAGTCACTTTGGAGCATTTCTACTGGTCCAGTCATCATGAAATTTAGAGACACAATGTAAAGAAAATAGAGCTTCAAGATTGGACAGCGATGAGATATAGATATATGTGCGTGTGTGTGTATATGTTATTTACTTTGTGGGGGATGTTGTGGTCAGTTCTGCAGGATGTTTAATCGGCTATGTATGATGTGTGTGTGTGTGTGTGTGTGTGTGTGTGTGTGTGTGTGTGTGTGTGTGTGTGTGTGTGTGTGTTAGCCTCACTGCTAATCTTCTCCATGACGAAGGAGTGACTGCCATCGCTGAGGCAGTAAAAGCCAACAGAGCACTCAGATCCTTACAGTAAGTCATTCATTAACTTGGAAAATATTCAACCTCATTAGAAGTAATCCGATTCCTCTAGATTCAGAATGACACTTTAATATTCTGTGCTGTCTGACCTTCAAAATGAATTCATTTTAAGTGGTCTTGGTGTTTTGACATAAAGAAATAGTTTGCAACAAAGAATTACTCATTTAAAATATGCCATGTAACCCCTGTGCTGTGTAAGAAATGACCTTAATGAGGACGCAGTTGGCTTACAATTACTGAGAAAGTCTACCTTCCTTAATAAAAGATCCCCTTAATTCATTTATTAATAATCAGAGTGTGAATCTGAAGGGAAGCTGTGAAGGCCAAAGAGATTCTAAGGAAAGTCATAAGTGAGCAGATAAATATATATAAATATTAGCAAATATTTGCACTGTCTAGACAAGGCCGTCACGTAAAAATAAAAAGGGGACTTACGAGGAAAGCCACAAATAGACCACCAATCACCTTTGAGGAGCTACAGAGTTCAATGGCTAAGACCGGATTCTTGGTCAGTGGTTACCAGTCAACAATATGGTAACACGAGCTCTGCATACAATAAGCAATAAGTAGAGACTGGCAAGATAGAAGCCAAGAGCAAGTCTGCAGTTTGCAAGGAAGCACCAGGGTGACCCAGCTAAAATGTTAAATAAGGTTTTGTTAAAAAATGCTGTGTGGCGCAGACTAAACACAGCCCATTCCTTAACAAACAGGAAAGGCCATGTGATGCAAATTGTATAGCGTCATAAATACTCAGTCCTCAGACATAGTTCCAACAGTCAGTGGCCAGAAGTTGAGTTTGTAAAATTGATGCCCACAAAGAAAGAGAAGACTATAAGAAGATATCAAGTTGTTCTCAGGTAGCCGTTTCCTTGATGTGTCGAAGAAACAGCAGTTCACAAAAACAGTGGAGGTCCAGAAACCAGGTAGACTTTTAGAGATGTGGTGCACTATTCTACTGTGCAGCAACACCTGCGCAACTATGAAATTCAACTACAAGCATCATGCATTGTGGAAAGAAGTATTGTAAACTGAGTAGTTATGTTTGGAGAACAGGGGGAATCTTGGGAATTATTTTAGTAGGGCAAAACATACTTTCCACTAAAGTCATTTAGTTCAGCCCGCATTGCGTATCTGTCTGTAGATGCACTGTGACCAAGATTCACTTTCTTTTTGCATGTTCTGCATGTGTCATTCTAATGTATGTGTGTGCTTGTGTGTGTGTTAGCCTCCAGTGGAACTTTATGAAGGGTGGTGCCGCTAAAGCTCTAGCTCAATCCCTCCACAGCAACACAAGCATCCAGCTCTTGGAGTGAGTCCCTATACTTCTATCTCTTCTATGCTACATGATTCTCTCTACCTGCATTACACTGCTAGATCATGACTCCTTACCTAAAGAAATGTACATTTACCTGGGTCCAGTGTCACATAAGCATCTTAGTGCTTAGTTAATATCCATCTGTATAGAGTATCCAACTGCTATATCCAACTGCTACAGTCTTTAGTGTGATGCTTGCGCCACCATATAAGGATCATCATAAGTGCTAAGATGCTGTTGGGAAACCCAGAGCAGTAAGCATACAGTTATGGTGAGAATTTTACACTTCATACACTCATCATGGACATGGATGTGATGGTGACATGGGCTTTTAGTGATGTCTTTGAGCTGTACTTTTTCTGGGGCAGAATAATTATAATAATAATAATAATATTTTAAAAAAGCTTGATTTTTGAGGTTGTCTATACAGGGTTAAATTTACAGGGTCAGAAATGCACATACACTCACTTAAATTAAATTATTATATCAGTGGTGTAGAAAGTTTCATAATGTCTTGCTAAGCTCTCTTAACTTCCTGTTAGTGATCATGATAGACTACAGCTAAACACAGCAACCCCAAGAACACTGTGCCAACTGTTAAGCACGGTGGTGATAGCATCACCTGCCTGTTTTGCTGCCTGTGAAACTGGTACATTACACAAAGTTGTTTCAATAATGAAGGAGGAAGACAAGGTTGAGCCTTCGACACAATTGGGTGTTCTAACAGGACAGTGACCCCAAACACACATCAAAACACATGTTTGGTTAGAAGAAACCTTATGTGAACATTCCAAATGTTACATCTTTTGGTTCTTAGAAAGTTCAATCTTTCAGATTAGCTGGACGTTCCTAGAACGTTTTTTGAATACAGGCTTTTCACACTTGGTAGGCGTGTTTTCAAAAAGTAATGCAAGTTCCTCGTTTAAGGATTCAAGGATTCAAGGAGACTTTATTGTCATTCGCATCACATGTGGTACATGGGGTGGAACGAAATTGTGGTACCCAAGGACCCAGTTTTACCCAGACAGCAGTACTTAAATAAATAAAATATACATAAATATATAAAAATATATGTAAAAATGAAAATAAATACACTTTTAAAATAATACACTTTTTTGTCATCAGTGTAAATTCAGAAAATAATGAATTCTATGTTTGAATAAATACTCCAATTCTAAAGTTTGGAAAATGTTTTATAACACATTTATTAAATATTATTTATGCACCAGATACTATTAGGTGAGCACCAGATACTCGATGGAGGATGCATGCCAAATGTCAGGCCCTGGATCCAAGAGGAGTTTAGCTCAGATATCTGTATCTGGTATCTGGTGTTCACCTAATAGATAATATTTAATAAATGTTTTACATACACCATGTCTTTTAGTGGGGCCGTATGCATCAGTATATTTTATTTATTATATTTGTAGTTTTGAGAAAGCTACCACAGATATTTCCATAATGTTAGTATTTGTCGAACATGGAACATTGTGTAAGGAACGTTCTAATAACATTCTGCACAGGGCAGCCTTCCTTGAACCTTTTAAAAACATTGCTAAGCGTTCTTATAACACTCTCTGCTAGCTGAGTAAGCTATGTAAACAACTGTATATTTGTTCAAACAAATGTTAACAAGAAGAAATACAACCCTGTGGTCCTCAAACTGTATTCTTCAGACCAATACATCCGTACCTTTACTGACAGTCAACACATTCTGACTACGACTTGGCAGGACTTTTAAGTCTTATAGGTGGAGAGGTGAGGCCTCAATGGATGTCCATGCATTTATCAGTATTTGTTTTTCTAGGCTATGTAGTGTTTTACTGGCAGAAACACATTTACTGGGATGAATAGTTTTTAACAGAACGTATGACTGCCTAAGAATGACACAGTACTGTAGCTTGTGTTCATGTATATGTGTGTGTTTAGTTTGCAGGAAAATGCTCTGGGTGATGAAGGTGTTGTCTCATTGGCTGGCGCTCTAAAGACCAACTCTGCTCTCGCAGTGCTCTAGTGAGTGAGAAACACACACACACACACACACACACACACAAACACACACACACACGCTCATGCATGCAGACAGCTGTGGGTGCAGTATGTGGTCTACTGGAAAGTAGCATTGTCAGTAAATAGGTCAGGTCATGGACAGAGACATGAGCTTCCTGTGTTTTTGCTCATTCAGGTTTGATGGAACTCGAAAATGATTGATTATGTGATCGCAAACATGCTTGTGCAAATACATTACACCTACAACATCCATAATATTGACATTTATTGACATATAAACATCCCCAAAATCTTTGTGTGTGTAGTCTTCAAGGTGTGTCTGCAGGCCAGGCCGGAGCTGTGGCGTTGGCTGAAGCTCTAATGGTCAATCAAACTCTTCACACACTGGAGTGAGTCATTGTCTCTTGTATTTCCTCTCCCCTCCCTGTCATTGAGGTTCTTTTTATACACTACACGCCCACTTTATTAAAACCCCCAGTTGGAGGACAGTTACAGACCATCTGTTGTGACCATTCATTACTGGTCAGTTTCTGGCCGCAGGACCACTGTTGAGAAGGTATTACGTGGGTGGTGGAGCATTCTCCACACAGCAGTGACACTGACCTGGCAGAAGCATTGTAGTGTGTTGTAGAGATGATGTATCAGCAGTTAAACTGCTCTAAAATAAGTGGTTATATATTAAAGCTAGGTTAAAAGTAGTCGACCAACCAGAACTATCCAGCCAAGAGCAGCTGCAGTGGTCAAAAACTGACCATAGTTAATGGGTGGCTTACATTAATTGTGCATCAAAAGATGGGCTACAGTCTAGCAAGGTGGATCTACAAGACAGGGCCAGTGAGTGTACGCAGATCAGCCGTAACATTAATATTGAGTAGCCTACACATCATATCTGACCATTCAAGGTATGGACTCCACAAGACCTTAGCAGGACCTTTAAGTGGGGCCTCCATGGACCATAAATGCCCATGACCCTGAGGCTGACTAATGCATACCATATAACCCTCACAAGACCTGCCTGATATTTTGGAGATGTTCTGACCCATCACGTCTAGCCATCACATTTTGGCTCTTCAAAGTGGCTCAGATTCTTATGAAGTGCTTTTCACTTCTGTCAGTGGTGTTAATGTTATGGTTGCTCGGTATCTATCAGTCACATTGTATGTGGCTGTTTAATTTGACCCCCCTTTAAATCAAATGCTGTTTGTTCTCACATGTGCTCAGTCTTCGTGGCAACTCCATTGGAATGGGTGGGGCCAAGGCTCTCTCCAGCGCTCTGAAAACCAATAGGAGTTTGAGAAGTTTAAAGTAAGTAATGCACTGCTTCATGAGCCTGTGTGTGTAGTGTATCAATATCAGCGATTATGAGACACGTCTTCTGTCCGTATAGCCTTCAGGAGAACTCTTTAGAGATGGATGGAGCCATCTTCATTGCCACTGCACTACGAGGAAACCACCAACTCACGTACATTAAGTAAGTGTCTAACATTTTTGATGACATTGCTAAAGACAAAAGAGCTCCTGGCAAAGATTCCAAGCTGTGCCACAATGTCCTTCGACCAGAAGCATTGCGGGAACGCAGCTTTTGCCTCCAGGGCCAAAGAGCACTGTTTGTGGTGGGCCAAGGGCTTAGCATTACACTGTACATTGGATATCAGGTCATATTTTACTTGCTTAGTGATTGACAGAAAATTTTGACCAGAGGTGCCTAAACTTTTGCATGCCGCTATACAGTCACTAGGTGTGGGAATGGGCTTAGGGTCACTTTGTAGGGTCACCAAACAAACGTGCCACACTGTGGGCAGCCCTGGCTTAGAAGAGTGTCAGAATTAGATGGCTCTACAGCCCAGTGGATTTCCTGCCATACAGTCTGTGTGTCCCCAAGTCCATAGAAGTGTGGGTGTTTATGAACTAGAAACTAGAAATGTATGTTTGTGGACATATGTATTCATGGCTCTTCTTTCTCAGTCTCCAGGGCAATGGAATTGGCGAGTCAGGGGCAAAGGTTGTTTCGGACGCCATAAGAACAAATGCAATGGAATGTGTTGTGGACATATAACGCACCCAATTACAGCGCCTTCCGTGATGTTTGGGACAAAGACACATTGTTCCTTGACATGTCCCTCTGCTCCACAGTCCAATTTACAACCAAACCAATCAGATGTGATTAAAGTACGCATTTCAGACTGTAATTTAAGGGCATCTGCATACATTTCAGGTCCACCATGTTAAAATTACAACACTTTTTACACCACTACCCTCCCCCCCTTTATTTCAGGGCACCATAATGTTTGGGACACAGCAATGACAGGTGTAGTAACGTGGCCATGTTTAGTAATGACTGCTGGAAGTCTGCAATCCACAAACATCACCAGGTGCCGATCTTCAGATCTTGCTCGCTTCAGGGCTTTGTTCCCTTGGGATCTTCTTTTCAGACTTTGCAGTATGTTTGGGACCATTATCTTGCTGTAAGATGAGTTTGCAGGCATTTACTGGAACTTGTGCATACAGGATGTTTCCTATACACCTCAGAAATCATAGTGTTACTGCCTTCAGCAGGAACATCAATGGAGATAAGTACACCAGTCCCTGTGGCAGATATACGTGCCCAAGCCATGACACCTGCTCCACATACCTACCTCCAGAATTCTGCAGGCTCTTTTAAGTACTTTTTAAACTGGAATTTGGCCAGTCTGTTTAGTTGTAGCCTCTGTATTTCTGTTTATGAATATCTCTGACAAAGACACACATGTTGAACAATGGCATCTACAGACTCCAAAGGTGATTGGAAGCTTAGAAGCAAGCCATGGTATCTTATCCCTGCACTAATGCAGCAATGGAACACAGCAGAAGCCAAACGTCCCAAACATTATGTTGTCCTAAAATGAGCGGGAGGGTGTAATTTCAACATGGGGAAACTGAAATGCACGCATAACATTATGGGCACTGTATATCTCATTTAGATTATTTATTAATTTGTCAGTTTATCATTTGGGTTCAATTTCTTACTGTATAATAATATTTGTATTATATATTTTTTTATTAACGTTTTCATATTTTTTAAAATAAAAAAAAGTGAAACGCAGTGTGTTGGTCATGACACTTCTTTACAATAATATCATATTTACATTCAATTACAGGCATAAACTCTGTATACACAGAAAATGATAACAGAATATTTGACATTTGATATTAAATACAGTTCTGTACATGTTTCAGCTGTAGGTCTGTGTGCAGGAATGTCGCGCATGTTAGTGTATTTATGGTGTGTATTTGTTTAAATTGTGTGTCGTGCGTTAGAAGTCATTGTCACTCTCCTCCAGTATCTGGGGGTGCAAAGATCGACCTGGGCGGCTGGGGTTGGCGGTGGAGCCATCCAGACTGTCGTTATCTTCATCCAGGTCCTCGTTCGCCACCTCGTCCTCATCGTCATCCTCATCGTCATCGTCAACATCAATCTCGCTGTCTTCCGACTGCAGGCAGCAATACATAACATGGCTTGCAATGCATGCAAATGCAGTCGTGGTATACACACACAGCCATAAACATACAGCCATGGAGTAATTGTGCAGTGTGAAGTCTACGAGAGGACAGGGAGATCCAGGACAGTTGTTCTAGTAAACGGATATTCTATACACGTTTGACTGTATACAAACACAAACACACTCACATATACAGCTAGAGAACATGCCCTGCTCAGAGGTGGGTAGGAATTTTGTTAGTAATGTTGCTGTCCTCTTTGACACCCTTCTCACTTCTGAACCGCATATTAAATCCTTGACTAGAACTAAGGCTAAAACCTGTCTAATATTGCTTGACTCCACCCTCACTGACATTTATAGACACAGAGATCCAGGCACACCATCTGGGTTCGAATACTGAAACTGGTCTACCTTCAAAATTGCCTCGTCCACTCCATTACGTTCATAATCCTGTAGCTAGTACCTACCAAGAAATCTGGCAAAATCATCCCTTTTCTTTACCAGTTAAACGGACTACCGGTAACAAAGCATGCCCATGCCAAGCCACCAGCCCTGGCTACAATTTATTTTTTACTCCTCCACCCTTAGGGCAGTGTGATTGTGCAGATTGTTTAACAGTGTTAAACAAATCCACACTATCTTTATTTTATTATTATAATTATTCTTAAGCCTAGCCGCTCCTGTGTCTCGATGCAACGCTTTTGGCCCCTTCCCATAAGCAGTTTTATGAGGAACTGTCTGTGATGCTTATTCATTAAGACCGTTCAGGGTTCCCATATGCTAAATGTTAAGTCTGAACTGACCATCATAGTCTTATCATTGTGATTAAAATACAGTTATAAAGTACCAAATGTGATAACAGAGCTTTACCTATAGTCTGCAATTTCACAGAGTATAATTCCCATGTAATTACTAACTGGACTAGTTTGTAATATTACTCTATAATGTAATGTAGAATAGTAGACAGCATTCCTTAACTGGTCCATATTTATCAAACCTAGAAGGCTAATCTGAAATCAGTTAATGCATTTTGTAATGTGCTGAATAATACAACATCAGGAATGAGGACTCTAAGGGCTCTTACTCTGAGATGCTTGATAAATATGGTTGTTAGTAAAATTGTTAGTACTCTAGTTAGTGCTGTAGAATTCTAAAGGAGCCACTACTGAACTGCTACATACACACACACTCACACACCTTTCCTTTCTTCCGCCTCCGGCCAGTGCCGAGGGGACGGAGTGTATCCTTTACTCTGGGCTATGTGAACAAGTGAGAGTGAAAGAAGCAGTGTGCAGAAAAGAAAATGTGAGAAGAAAGAGCAAAGGCTCATATCAGAGAGACAGAAGCGTATGTGTGATGACAGAACAGGCCGCAATCAGGCAGGATCAGTATTTTCTAATGTGTGTGAAATTTCCAAAGCAGGCCTCAAACAAGTAGAAAAAAAAGGTTACATATGACTTACTTTATGGGTATGTTTGTGCAATTGTCTGGACTCACCTCGTCACTGTCACCGCCCTGCATGTTGCCGATGATTCGCCCACCTATTCGACCTAGAAGAGAACGCAACCACAGTTATCTGTATGTGTGCGTGTGTGTGTGCCCAATAGAGAATAGCTGTGCAGTGACTGGACACTAAACATTAATTCTAGCTCCAGTCATATAAGAAAATTAGGACCATATGAAACCTTTGTCTCTTTTAACATATTCAAATATTTAAGAAACTCATAGAATCATGCAGGGCCTGGCAAGCTCTCCAACATAGAGTCCACTATGAATTCTTTATTGTATCAAAGGATGCATGAAGTAAACATGAGAACACCTGTCCAAAAACTGAAGCTGAAGCTGAAGAGGTGGACCATGCAACGTGACAATGACCCAAAATTGACCAGTAAATCCACCAAGGAATTGTTTAGATAATAGAGAGTTCTGGTGTTGTCAAGTCAAAGCCCATGACTTAATACTATTGAGATGCTGTGGGGGGATTAGAAACCCCTCAAACATAAGGCAGCTCAAAGAATTCTGAATGGAGGACTAAAACTAATATTGGAAGACTAGGAAATGCCTAACTGAGGTTATTTTAGCCAAAGGGGGGAATGCCAGCTATTAGGTCAACCTTGAGACAAAGAGTGTGAGAGGGGAAGAAATCTCAAGAGCAACCAAGACTCAAAAGGGGAAACCATCTTCTTCTGGTGGACACTGGGCAGTGTTTTGGTTCTTTGCTGTGATTGGTTGTTCCTATGTTATTATACAATATGTAGTCAACTAATAGTAAAATAATAGTTATAGATATCCAGTATATTCATTTATTTCCAGTTCATAAGAGTAGTTTTCTTGGTGGCATCTAGTGCTATGAGCCGTACTGGAGTGTTCGGTGTGTAATGCAAACACATTAGTTCATAACTACACACTTCTGTCCATTGTACAGTAGAGTAATCTACTCTGTAAGGCTGTATAAGATGTAGTCAGTATACACCTTATAGTATTAGTACTGTATAGTGTACAATCTGGATGCAGCAACAGACAAGGATGTACCAGACAGTATAATCATAGCTTGGCATGATACTTGAAGTACCTGTCAGCTGAGTATGGCGTGCTGGGTATGGTTTGGGTGGTCGTCCTTCCTCTATATCGCTGTCTGAGCCTTCATCTTCTGGGATATCCATATCAGAGTCTTCCTCTTGCACTATAGCAGAAAAGTGGCATTAGTGTGTGTGTGACTGTGTACATGTATTATAAACTGTTCATTACCCTTTAAACTGGTGCCAAATTTGTAAGGAACATTTGTGGGAAGAGCAGTAGAGCAGAATATGTGGGTTGCACCCATGAAAAAATCTCTGCCATTGCCAAACAGCTTATTTTGCTGTTGCTATTGGCACTTGTTTTGAACTTCTGGTACCCCCAGGTAAACATGACGATCCTCCATTATCCTCCAGAGGTGAATGTTTGGCACCTAATTGGCAGCAGCTCTGAGCATGGTCCCTGCTACAGTGGTCAGTAGGTGTCTGCTCCAAGAATCAGCATGCCACATTTGACTGATTTGGATATGGCCTGTGCGATAGGGCAACTTCAAGCTGGTGTTCCGCAAAACCAAGCTGTGGCATCATTTAGAGTGAGCCCTTGTACCATCTTCAAATTTAAGGCCAAGTTCCATATAACATGGGTTGTCAGAGACAGGCTGCGAAGTGAAGAAGATCGTTTCCTCACCCTGTTAGCATTTAGGCTACGTGCAATTTGATTGCAAATCTGGAGAAGACAGCCGGTACCTATCTTCAATCTCATCGGGCTGCCAGGAGGCCGGCCATGAGGCCTGCCATGACTGCTCTTCACCGCCAGACTCGTTTGCGCTAGTGTCAGCAACACATGCACTGGAACCTAAACATGTGGAGGAACGTTATGTTCAGCGACGACTCCAGATTCTGCCTACGGAGTCGAATCATAGGAGCAAAGTGTGGAAAAGATGTGGAGCATGCGATGCTGATTACTGCATCTATTGGTGGAAGCAGTGTGATGGTGTGGAGCAGCATCTCCCTCACTGGAAAAACCATGCTTGTCATCATTGGAGGCAATATCAACGCAGAGATATATCAATATGAAATTCTGCAACCAGTGGCAATCCTGTCTCTCCACAGTATGGATTCAAACTCTATCCTCCAAGATGACAATGCTCGCTCCCACAGAGCGGGTTTATCGGAGACTATCTCCAGAGTGGAGAGGATGGAATGGCCTGGAATGTCCTGACTTCAACCCCAATGAACATTTGTGGGAACAGCTTGGGCATGCTGTTCGTGCCAGAGTGACCAACACAACCACGTTGGCTGACTTGCGACAAATGCTGGTTGAAGAATGTGATGCCAGCAGTGCGTGACCAGGCTGGTGACCAGCATGAGGCTGGGCTGCCAACACCAAACGAGTGGCTGACTTGCGACAAATGCTGGTTGAAGAATGTGATGCCAGCAGTGTGTGACCAGGCTGGTGACCAGCATGAGGTGGAGGTGCCTCCGGCAGAGAGCATTCGGCAAATTGTTCATGGGCACAACCCATATACTCAGCTCTACTGTTCATCCCACAAATGCATGTTCCATTTAAAAGGAAAATTGACAGGCTTTCCAATGGTATAAGATTTATTGCCAAGAAGCACTGTTACAACAAAGCAATGATCTACCAAACTAAATTTCTGTTTTTTTGTGCTGAGTTTATATGTAGAACTAAGCGCATATGTACTGCTCAACAAAAGCTGATCTAACCTTTTTAAATTCTTATTTCTCATCATGAATTCTTATAAAATAAGAAATCTTACTTTTAAAGGTTGATTAATATTAATATAAACAGTTATTGACTAACACTTATTCAGCGCATGTTTAGAAAACAAAATCCATGTTCCTCAAAAGTCAATTGTCTCTTAGATTGTTTTAGAAAACAGCTTTCTATTTAACCCCTTAGACCCTGTATCTAAGCCAAGAATTTGTTGCTCTCTCATTCTGCTCATTTCATAGGTCCAAAAATAGAACCCTGTGGGACTCCATAATATATGCTAGGTTACCAAATAATTCACAACAGATTCTGCTTTAGAATTAATAGCTGAATAAAAAAATAGGTTTTAAGGGGTTAATGTAACATTATCATAACTGGCAAATAAATAATTTATTTAAAACATTCTGAAAAAATGAATGTGTCCCCAGGCGTTTCACAGATTGTGCACACGTGTATGTACCTCCACTCTTCATGAGCTTCCTGTCCTCCTCACGTAGCTTGTTTTGCATCATTCTTATGGAATTTTCAGTTTCCTAGAAAGCACAAAAACTGTGTGAAACTTTATATTCCCCCTAAAATATCTGCTAACAGGTGTCAGGAGTTAGGAAAGAGCCAAAAACATAAGACTTGGGACTATTCAAGAACTGGGCTAAAGACCTAGTCATGAAACACATGCTGGTTCTACCTCGAACCGCTCTTGCTCCACTCTGTGGTGGTCCTCCAGCTGCTGCTCCAGGAAGGAGAGGTTGCGAAATTTCTCCACGTATGTTTCGTATTGCTTCTGCAGCTCCTCCTCAATCTTCTCGTACTCCTCCATGAACGCCGGACTGCACATGATAACATCAGTGAGAGGAAGGGCTGCAAGGTGTAAGGTTATGCATGCTTTTGTGAGTGTGCGCAAGAGACTACTTACCGGACGCTCTGCAGTGTTTGTAAGCGTTTCTGATTTCTCTCCAGCTCTTGTTTTTTCTTCTCGATTTTGGCCTCTAGGCTGGCCTCATCAGATGATATGTTGTTCAACTGCTCCTTAGTCTTCTGGACATTCTCCTACAAATGGGCACAGACAATAAGCTGCTTAACCCAGGTTTCGGTTCAGCTTAGTGCTGTAAGGTTTCAGCCACTGTTTTAAATACAAGATGCTGACTTTGCATCACCTGCAATGTTAGCAACCAAAAGCCAACAAGAGCTAAACTCTTGTCGTAGTAACTGTTTTTCTACTCAAATAAATACTTTGAATGAAACAATGCAATGACAAATAAATATGTTAGATTAGCAAACACTATATGAGGGGGTCCAGCAGTCCAGGTGCTTTTTCTGCTCAAATACATCTCATTCCACTCAGCAGGGATTTGCCAGGTTTAGATAGCAAGAATGTGATATCAGTGTCTATCCTATAGATATTATATTTAGAACTATTGTACTTCCAGCCATGTGCAGGTAATCACAAGTAAACCAATTATGAGACATTAGACATTCATTTTCAGAAATTTCACAAAAAAAAACCTTAGAAACCTTAGAGTTAGAAACATGACATGTCTACCTCCATGTTTGACTGTTTCTATGAGGTTCTTGTACTGAAATATTAAAATATGTTCAAAGAGACAAACGTTTCATATGGTGTCCTCATTTTCTTAGATGTTAGTTAGTAAGTATGACTTAATCTCTCAAGTATTTCTAATGAACTTTCTACCCTATTCTGCTTGAGGTGCAGACAGGTGTCAATTATTAATCATTCATCATTGCATGTCCTTACACTCCCTCTTATATGAGTTTTGAAGGGTTTGGGCTTGTGAACAGCTAGATTTCCTCTACACTGCACCACCCAGTGTACTGAAGGTGTTTCCACTAATCTGCAGATTAAAAAAACTGAATTTTACTGAAAATGCATAAAACATGCATTACTGATTTTGTCACTGAAGTGTATATGAGTGTCTTACCATCACATCTTTAATAGCTGCTCTGAGAGCTCTCTCTGTCTCTGCAATCTCCAGTGGCCGTGCAATGGCTGCTGTCCTGCTTTCTCTTAGTTCCTCTTCGTGCCCCAGCAGATCATACAGAGAGGCCCCCATTGCCGTGATCTCAGAGCCAAGCTGGCGTGCAGCTTTCAGATCTGCAATCTACACACAAGTACACACAGTTACATATACTTTTTTTTAGGAGTATTTTGAAAGCTGCAGGTAAAGCGATAGAAAGTAAACAAAACTATATTCAGCTAGCTATTTTACAGGGACATTTAGCACAGAAACATAGTCCCTGAAATCTTTGAGACTGGAAAGTGCAGAATGTCTGTATTGGGGATCATTTAATTTCACTGCTTCTAATGTTCATCTGTGTATACAAATTTGTGATAGAGGAAAGAAAAAAGTTAACAGTATTTAAAGAAGGAGTTAAGGGGGAAAATAGGGGGGAATATAGGGGGAAAATAATAAGATCCAGTCAATCAAACTCTTTAGTTTACAATGGGAGACGCTAGGCTAAAACTGCTAACAAACACTGGACTTAGACTGTCACCAATGTCATCTCCGTAAATACACACACACAAAAACATCCCTCATTCCATGCAAAACACATCCATAGATCCACTTGTTTTGTACAAATTAATGAATGTGGTTTAGAACAGGGTGTGACTTTAGTTTCTAAAAACAAAAATGAGAACTACAATTACATTGGGATGAGATTCAGGTTGGTCCCAGTTTCACTACAGTATTATCACATTTTGCTGTGGCAATCGTTCATTTATGGGATTTGCATCCTCAGCATTATTTTTAAAGGATAAACTACTTGTCCACTATCAGGCCCCAGCAACTGATCCAGAATGCACTGGGATGGGTCGTCTTGGGTCGTTCAGCCATGTAACTCCTCTGCTGCATTCTCTCTTCACTGGCTTCCTGTAGCTTCTGCCCACATCAGATTCAGAACCCTGACGCTGGCCTATAAAGCCAAGAATGGACCAGCCCCTCAATACTTGATAGCAATGGTCAAAAGCTGATCTGTAGCAAGAGCCCTTCAAGCTTCAAGTACGGCTCAGTTCGACCCATCATCTTTTAAAATCAAGCATCCAGGCTTTTTTCTGTCCTGCACCAAAGTGGTGGAACGAACTTCCCCTGGGTGTCTGAACGACAGAGTCACTCGCTGTCTTCAACGCAGACTGAAGACCCACCTCTTCCGAGAGCACTTAGGCAGAGTGTAGAGTATGTTAAAAATGTTGGTATCCGCCCTTACGTTTGTATTTAGTAGTATCTAGGCTTAAAATTATCTTTTGGATTCTAGCCAATACAAACAAGCTGAGGATATTTGCTGAGTAGAAGGTAACGCACACTATTCTCTGACTACTCTGTGGTTTGCTTAGGCTGTGGGTACAGGTCAGCATGCCCTGATCTAACACACACATGGACCAGCGGTGACTGAGTAGCTAGTCAGGCTAATACTGGCAGTCCATTTTATCAGTTGTCAAATTCACTCTGAAGCTGTTCTGAAGGGGACAAAAAGGTCATTACAAAATGTGTGCGAAATGGCTAGTGCGGCGTGAGATCATGGGATCTAACCGTGTGAGTCTTCTGGCGGCTTCGTGAGATCTGACACCCTGAAAACAAACAGCAGAGCTGCATGGTGGAGCAGTCATTTTTGAGTATCCGGTATTATTCCACACACTGCAGACCAGAACGAGAAATAGATTGACAAAGTGGAACAATATGCAGATGAGGTCCAATATTAGGTTTAATTTTAGCCTAAATGTTTTTATCTTGTTTGCACAGCTTTTTGATAGACTTTTTCAGCAAATAAATTAAGATTTAGGCATGCGTTTTTAAAGAGACGAGATTGGTGACAGTGTTTGTTAGCAATGTTATCCTAGCATCTCCTGCTGTAAAGAACTATGTCAGATAGCAAACATGTCTTCTGATCGACTGTATCCGGGGCAATCATGGTAATCAGATATTTTGCTGAACTATTCCTTTAAAAAAGGGTATGCGAATGGGAGCTCTTTCTCTCATACTTACATACTGACTGAGGAGGTTGTTACCTGATCCACTGAGAAAAAAAAAAACACCCTGAACACCAGCATGAACCATCACCAGCACCAGCACCACCATCTATTCAACCATCGACTGTCACCTTCTTTGGCCTCTAATCGCTCTCACCTTTGAGCCTAGGTCAAATTTGAACTTGCTGCTGTTTTCATCGAGGTTATGGTCGCCATCTGCGTTCTCTTTGGTTTTCATGGCGTTGTAGAGGACGCTGGTGATCTTCAGCATCTCTATCACTGCGTAACCATCCGCCTGATACAAGCGCTTGAGGTTCAGCTTAATGTGTGCCTTTGTGGCCTGGTATGACATAAATACAGATACAACCAAGGGTGATTAATAACACAAACTGATTGAGTGAAAAAGACGGAAGAACGGTAGAATATTACCATGAATTGAGCCACAGCTTTGATGAAGAACACTCTGTCCGACTCTGTGTCCACATCGCTGGGGATGTCCGTCTGTGGCTCGTACCTGTGGGAGAATGGAGAATTTATTTTTCAGATGGTTAACTAGTAAATACAACTTCACACTCCGCCCAGGTGCTTGCCAGCAGATTTGCCCTTGCCTGGAGAGCTGTAGAATATCCCAAACCAACGATACTGAGGCACTCACAAACACTGCGATATATCCAACTAAATAAATTAGCCTTATATTTTTCAGCTAAGTGTTGTAGTTTAATAACAGAAAAAAAAACATGCTTAAAACTTGAAATTAAAAACAGACTGAAGGGGGCTTTGAGTGTGATGGCTGGTTTGAATCCTGGGACATGCTGCTTGCCATCAGCAGCCAGAGTCAGATAAGGCACAACTGGCCTTGCTATTTTAGAGGTCGGCTGATGGCACTTCCTCTCCACATCACTCCTAGTGTGATGTTTGGTCAGCACATGCTTCTGTTAGCTGTTGTACCAGAGCTGAGATGCCGTGCTTACCTCGTGATGCTGCATCAGCAGTAGTTCAAAAAAAAAAAAAAAGGGGCTGACTGGCATCACTTGTGTTGGAGGAGACATTTGCTTGTCTTTACCCTTGTTAGTGATGGAGCAGTTGCTAAAGATGGCATTGCTAGTGATAGGGGGAGTTCACATGAACAGGTATTGGTTAACTGGCCTTCCAAATTGGGTAAAAATGGGGTCAAATTAGAAATAAATATATATTTTAAAACAATGTACAAGATCACACCTTGATGTAGCTTAACAGTTTTCTGACGCTCTCTTGGCTTTTCTAACAGGCCTGAAGATGTTTCCAATATGCTGGTGACTAAAAACGACTTGTTTGAGGGTTTTGATTTTTTGTTTGATTTTAAAAACTTACTGCTGCCACCTCACATTAGCTCATTTGTGCATACACACACATACACACAAAGACAGTAAAGTGTGACCTCTTGACGAGCCAGATGAGTATCTCTGCCACTAAAGGAAAATTTGGGGCCCTGAAGTTCTCCATTGAGATGAGTCGAGGGTATCCCAGTGCCCGCATCATTTCTGTAAAACCTATAACAACAAAAAAAAAAATACAATATACTTTCAATATTTTTTCAACAGTGATTCTCATAGACTTAGCATATGTATATTAAGACCAATAATACAAACTCAGTCTCAAGGCTCCACAGTTAGGCCACCGCAAGCTTTAGAAGATTTCAAATACCTCAAATTTCCTCTTTTAGTCTTGGAATACAGTATGAAAATAAAGTGGAATACAATATTCATATAAGAAAATAGCCTGAGGATTTAATTTTGGCCAAAACCTGAGCACATGCTTTACAATTAGAATTATTATAACTGATTACAATTCACTCTTAAACTCCAAAAACAATGAGGTTTAATCCCTTTCGTATATATTTTCAAATACATGCTTTTATTAGTCTGATATTTTGGTTCTCCGTCTCCAAACTTACCAGAACCGATAAAAAAATAAAAAAAAACATTCCTTTCTCCAGGGTTACCTTAGGAACAATGTTGAAATCAAATGTTCTGGCAATATAAAAATAACATTACATAAATTACATATTTGCACATGCTTACTTCTCAGATCTCTGAAAGACATGGTTGCCTTTTCTCCTTTTCCAAATATATATCTTTGCCTCTATATTGGTAGGCCTTTCTTCCGTCTCCTGGAAAAAAAAGAATAGCAATTTAGTAACAGTTTCAGCCACTAATGCTTTCTATACAGTCTTGGATTAAACTGTAGCGCCAGTGATCCCTCATCAATAAAAACATTTTCAGTCTAGGCTGACGTTTGTGCGTCTGGTTAAACATGAGCCCCATCCCCATACATGGACCTAGATGGGACCCTGTGTGAGATTAGGGTGGGCTTTAACGATGGGGCCCATTTAAGAAGCCCAACTGAGTCCCAGTAAAAACATTCACATTTACATTTACAGCTTTCAGCTGACGCTCTTATCCAGAGTGACTCACAAGGTTATTCGTATTACACAGGTAGGCCAATGTAGTGTTAGGAGTCTTGCCCAAGGACTTTTATTGGTGTAGCGCAGCATGATCACCCGAATCAAACCCCAGTCTCCCACATGGTGTGGTAGCTCACTGGCAGGTAGTGGTGTTATCTGTTGCGCCACACCAACCAAAAACGCATGGACCATCCCACTCAGAGCCCATGCCCACCTGGAGCCCACCTTTCGTGTGTAACTTAGCTATGTGTCCAGCTTCAGTCTCTCTGGATGAACAGTAGCTAGAACCCCTGTCCTTTAGTGAAAGCAGCCCAAACAGTTCTCAGATGGACTCTGGTTTAGGGAGAAGCATGATAAACAGATTTATCAGATAAACACAATGATGATGGGATGTAAGGCGTTAGTGCTAGGTCTTTTATTCGCTAGTAGCTAGAAGAGTTAGCTAGTTAGCTAGTTAGTTAGTTAATTAAGTCAACACACAGCTCTCACAGTTCAGTTTATGGGTAGCTCAACCTCTTACTGCTCAGAGATTTAGCTAGCTAGATAACTGAATATGAAAGTGTCGATATCTGTTAGCTAGATCAGCCGAGTTAGCTAGCTAGCTAGCTGGCTAACAACTGCCAGTCAATGCAGCTATGCTGGCTAAATGCGATTAGCAGGAGACGCGTGCCTCGTATTTACTCAAAGCAGCCAAAAGGATGTCGACATAACCACATAAATATGTTTAACCCATATTTTAAGTAGTTAACGCTGTAAATAAAGGGAAAAGAGCAGATTTATCAGTCATTAGCTACTTTAATAAATAAACTTACGCAGCGTCTGTATCTGTGGCCGTCTCTATGGCAGCGACAGTGAGCTACGGCACGCCGAGGAGGACAAGCGACCTGGGCAACAGCTCACCTTTGCGAAGCAGAAATGGGTTTCGAGATTTCTTCCGCAAGGAAGAGCTCAAAACTCCAATTTACGTTAAACGTTTGGAAAATGTTAATAATATTTACTCACATTTTAGGAACATTAGAAGTGACTGCATGCGATCCAGTGGCGACAGCCGACGCTGATATTCTGTGGGTTTTAAGTCGTAATGTTCAGTAATTCAGTCCAACGTCGTTCAAACATCACATGCCAACATTGTATTGACATATGATACCAACATAGTGTGAGGTAAGGTTGCCAAGTCCCAACTTCAGCATGTTAACGTCCACGCAGCTTGGAATTCTGACGTTGTTAGACGTCAACATCTGTCTAACGTTGACGATTGATGTCAACCCAGTGTTGACTTTTTGACAGACATGTGACTTTGATTTCTATCCATCCAAAATTCATCGTCTGGACAACGTTGGGTTTTGACTTGATGATTTTCTAGATTTTATTTTTTTCAACCAGGGCCGTTTAATCTCTTTTAGGTAAAAATAATAATAATAATAAATAAAAATATTAATACTTTTCAAATACTAATAATTACAAATACTGGAGTAATTGTGCTTGCTGATTGTACTTCAGTATTACTGAAATGGAATACTTATTTTTTTTACTTTAATAATTTTAATTAATGTAATTTTGCATGCATTTTATATATTTTGACTTAAAAAGTATTCAATGAAATCCATCTTTGTGCAAATACAGATACAACCGATGATTATATACAACTTTCAGCCTGTATAGATAAGTATTAGTATATTAAAATATCAATCCCTTTTAACAATTAATTCTTAATTGAGGTTATTTTACAGTTTTGCACATCCACTAATTGAAGTTTCACTTTGACTAGTATTGCTTTATTTTATTTCACTGCACTCAGTGAGCGTCACGTAGCGTCACGCCGTTTGAAAGCGGCGGCTGCTGCCGCGCCAGGAGACCGCAGTCCGTCAACAACATGTGAGGCAGAGCCCAAAGAGCACTGTCACCACACAAATGAGCGTTTGTGAGGGACATGGGGCTCTC
>NC_132882.1:30817439-30914939 GCF_030463535.1 Salminus brasiliensis
AACATCCAACAATGCTGGAATTTCACGTTGTGTTTCTACTTTACATCACAACTTAAAATGAACAAAGTATCAACGTCAGCTGTTGATTATAACCTACATTTGTTAAGATGACTTCGTCTATCAACGTTGGTGGCCAGCTGGGATAACAATATTGTTGATTGTTTGTCTCTCTGTTTGTTTGTTGGCGGTTTTGCCAGGATAAGACCCTCAAGTGTTCGGTGTTCCGTATTCGGGGTTCCATTCCGGCCAGCAACTACATCCTTCTACCTAAAACCAGCAGCCGGTCGCTGGGGCTAACAGGCCCCTACCTCTACCTGCTCTTCAGACCCTGCCCCAGTAAACACTTTGTAGTGCATCTGGACATTGCTGCTAAGGTAAGTGTAATATTGCGGGGTTGTTGGAGAGGGTTATGATGTACTGTGGCTGATGTGAGCTGCAGAAGAGTCAAGGAGAGTGATTAAGAAAAGGCCTGTGAGGAAACTTTTTAGAATGGAAATGAGGGAGTCAGAGAGAGCTTGGGATGTAGATGAGGGAGAAGCTGCTGTCAGATGTGTTTAAAGTAAATGTGTGACTTTAGTAATGGTTGAACCTCTGTTTTCTCTTCACTGGTACAGGAAGGTCAGGTGATCCGTGTATCATTCTCTAACCTGTTTAAGGAGTTTATGTCCACAGAAACATGGCTGCAGTTTCCCTTCCTCTGTGAAACTGCTCCCGGCTCTGTCTGTGAGTGCACAGGCAAGACCCCCAAGCATGGTAAACAAACACATAGACACACACACACACCAAAACACACCAAACACATCATGTGCCTGTAGAATACCTGCATGGCTTACATTTACACCACTGATCTAATGTATTAATTGAACATTGTCTCCTGTTGAATGGTTCCAGATTCCATTAAATAATTTGCAGCAAAGGTTCCCAAAGCTTTTACAAACATAACTTCAGTTTTTATGAAAGCAAGGAAGTGAAATTTGGGCCCATATGTGATCCTGTACAGTTAAAGAGGTTAAAGAAGTTACTGTTGCCTAGTGGAACAATGGTCACTGTGGTGTTGATGTGTGCTTCAGGTTTGGTGGGTCCAGCGCCGGTGTCTGTGCGCTGGACGTGTCTGATGATGGACCTGCGTTACGTGCTTTCTGTCTTTCTTAACAAAACGCACAGCCACCTGAAGGGCATTAAGCTCTGTGCCAACATGACGGTGAAAAACATCATGACCAGTGACCTTCTGCTGGACCCAGGTACTCACATAATACACCATAATACACCATTCTCATAATGGAATAGAATAACACACTATTTGTTTAACTTTCTCACTCTTGCTCTCACACACTCGCGGTCTGTAGGTCTGTCATTCTTAGAGTACCGACGGGCTGGAATGGTGTTGCCAGAAGGCACAGCCCCCATGCCCAGAGATATGTGCTTCCCTGTGCCTCAGGGCAGCAGCTGGCATCAGCTCTACGACTACATCAGGTAAGCTAAACACACGTTTTCTGTATTTTACGCTCTGAGAAGTAAATTTGCCCTAAAGGGTTCTTTGAACGATGCCATCACATCAAGTGAAGATTCTTTAGACCTTTTAAAGGTTTCTTCCCACACATCTCATTAACAAACATGGTTCTTTATGGAAGCAAAAGTGGTTTTTACTATAGCTTCCCTTTGAAGCACCCTTATTTTAAAGAGTATTGCATGAGGTTATTAAATACAAGGCAGTAATGCACAATCCTTAATGTTTTAAAGGCTTCCCACCAATGGTGTAAAGATGCCTTTAGATTCTATACAGAAAGGACTCACCAATCCAACTCCAAGTGAGTGTTAAAAAGAAGAAGAACCTAGACTCAATTTAGATACATTATACTCCAAGGATTGTTAAATCTCTGTCTCTGTCTCCTTCTTTCCATCTGTCTTGTTTTCTCTGTAGAAAGCTGCAGTGTGAACTTCAGCAAACCTGTGCAGGACCGTTTCTCCCTCATCCGGCAGATTACCACACCCAGACCTGTCAGTGAGATGGAGAATACAAAGGAGAGATTTTGTGGACCTTAAGCCAGTATATCTAGTACACTGGAAGAAACGAATTGTTGTAGTGTGGATTTTTGCTGAAAAACACACAAACATCAAATGAAAAAAGCCATCACTTGATGGTTGGTGTGGCGCAACAGATAACACCACTACCTGCCAATGAGCTACCACACCATGTGGGAGACTGTGGTTCGATTCCCGGTCTGGGTGACTGTGCTGTGCTACACCAATAAGAGTCCTTGGGCAAGACTCCTAACACTGCATTGGTCCACCTCTGTAATATGAGTAACCTTGTAAGTCGCTCTGGACCAACCAGGGACCAGCAGATAAGATTGATGGATCTAACAAGTAGTTTTAAGCTTTACTGATATTATATGTGTGTGTGTGTGTGTGTGTGTGTGTGTGTGTGTGTGTGTGTGTGTGTGTGTGTGTGTGTGTGTGTGTTTCCCTTTAGCATGCTAAGCAGCGACCGCTTCTCTTGACCTCCAGTCGGCCTGTGCTGACCTTTGCACATTCTGAACATAGAAGCAGCCTGCGTTCACCAAGTCAGAGGTCCCAGGCTCTTGAGGATGACCGGGTAGTGAGCAATGATGGAGGAGGTGTGCATGTGCATGCTCGCTACGAGGACGATGATGTCGGCACGCATTCATTGGACAGTGACGAAGTGGCTGTGAGTGACCTACATCTACCGAAGTCTGTATTTCATTGCTGTCACGCAAAAACGTAGTACCTACGTTACTGTTTTCACATAATGGGAATTTGGCAGCAGTTCTTTACACTGTTTTACAATTTCATGATAAATGGACCAATAGAAATGATAAGAAAAAAACTTCTTAATAAAATAAAATCTTTTACCTTGACTTTCATTGAAAGTTAAGTCATCATTTTGGAGATACAAGGATTTTGTCTGACAGTGACGAATTGCTTTCTGTATAACAAAATAATGGGTTTTCTTAAGAGGGTGGTTATGAATTATGCACCAAATAAGTTAATTGGGTTCCCTTGACAAAATGAAGGATTTGTCTTTAGGTGGTTAACGCCACAGTTTCCCGACCACTTTCTCACGTTCAGCCAAGCAGTGTGTTAGTGGTGTTTTCTTACATGGTGTGTTTTAGCTCCACCTGTCCAGTGGACCTGTCCAGTAGACCTGTACAGTGGTGCTCGTATGTCTTATGTGTAGTGATGCACCAATATTGAATTTCTTGGGCCGATATGATAACCGATTATTAGCACATTGTTGTGGCTGATACCGATATTAAAAACTAATAACTTTAACCTTTTTAGTATTTAAAAAAAGTTCACATTATAGTCCGTATATGAACTGCTTTTAAAAAACGTTTTTTAGTAACTCACTTTACATAGCAATAAACATCAGAGCTGATGATCGTTGTAAATATAATTTTTTTTTATTATTATTTTTAGCTAATGCAAGCTGCTTCATATTCTTTCTATTCATCAATGGAATGATGAATTCTCAAATAACTGATTAGTCATTTATTATTATTGAAATCCCTTGCTGCATTTCCTCAAAAACTTCCATACAGCAAATATTTTCACTCTGCAGCGCGGGAGCCTTGGTGTATGTGCGTCAGTGCACATGCGCAAAAGGCAGAAAGTTATCGGTTGCAATATCAGCCAAACTTCCTGTATCGGACAGATGACAATTACTGAAAAAAATATATATATCGGCTGCAGATATATTATGCATCACTACTTTTGTCAGGACAGCTGAATGGCTACAATTTTGTCAGCTAGCTGACTGTACACCATGCCGGGAGCACACAGAGAAGTCAGCAACGCTATTCCACTCGGGATATAATAATAATAATAATAATAATAATAACATAAAAAAAGTACAATGTTCTTGTTGTAGTGTTGAAATCCAAGCTGTGCTATCACACCTAAATATTTACTGTAAGGGAATTGGAGCTCATAAAGTGGCCATTGACAAGAAGATATTTCTAATATAAGTGTCTTATGGGAAAAACACACACATCCTCTGATGGTTGATTTTGCAGACGCTGCAGCAGGACCCCATACTGAAGCTGAGTAAAGTCATCGGCTTTGGTGGAGGAACAATGAGATGTGTAAGTAAAACAATGTCTCTCTCACACACACACACATACACCCTTTGTTACTTCTTTTACTTCATCTCTCTTTTTGTCTCTCTCTAGGCTGTATGGGCTAATGACGGGGAGGAAGTGGTCTATCCATGTCACGCCATTATTGTCAGCATGAAGATCTCGTCTGGACAGCAGCGGTTTTTCATTGGACACAAAGACAAAGTATGTAGCTTCCACAGATCCATGAGTGTGTTTATGTGTGTTCTGATTAACTGTCCTGTTTCATTTAAGCTGAGTTTTGTGGGTGTGTGTCTGTGGTGTCACAGGTGTCTGCACTGGCACTGAATACGGTCTCGTCTCTCTTGGCATCAGCTCAAACAGGCTCACACTGTCTGGTACGCCTTTGGAGCTACTGCAAGGGACAGTGTCTGACCGTAATAGAAACACACGGGCACTCACTCAACACACTCAGGTACAGATGTAAATACACACGCTACTGCCTGCTGAAACTCCCCAGTTTGTGCTCTTGATGTTTACTTTTTGGTTTTGTTGTATTTGCAGTTTTTCCTATAGTGGGAATGTTCTGTGTGGAGTAGGCAAGGACAGCAACAACAAGACTGTGAGTGCTGCTTCTGATGCTACTGAACCCTTGTTTTAAGGGGAATTTCTACATTTTGTTCATAATTAAATGGTTAAGATATAAATGGAGTCGGAGCTAGAAATCTAAAGAGTTTAATTCCGGTGGAAATCCTGTACTATTGACATTATATTACTATATTACTCATGCCAGTTCTGTAGCTCTCAGCTTGTCCAGAAATGCATGTGAAAATCGTGTCCTTTAAGCGTGAATTCACATTTCCGACTCTAGGAGGAGACCAGGAGCAAGAAATACCAATTGTTGCATACTGCTGCTTTAAAAATACTGCCATGGAGTTAAGATAAGGTTTTTGGTTAAAGAGTATACCCACTCTCAATATCAGTGGATCTCCCAGTCTCTCAGGAGCGGGAGTGGAAAGGGTAGGGAAGAAAGGAGCCAGTTAGGGAGTTTTGCTCTACTCTGTACATCACTGCTGCTTCCAGCGGAAGCATCAGCATGTGGAAGTTAGCCACCCACTGCTACGCATTTCATCATCAAATGGCTAGATTTACAGACACAGCAGCAACTTGCTATTTAAAACCCATCTTCATGTCAGAGGGCTATATGCAGGCCATTCTACGGCAATTTTTTTTCCCTCAGTTGTACAGATTATACCCCAATTAGTTCTGTCCTAGCATGTGATTGACCGAGAGGCAGTCTTTTGACAAGAGCACTCTACACATGTCTGTAAGTATCAGTCTACCTTAGTTGCCTGTAACCTAGCATCAGCCAGGAAGCCATTTAAAAACTATATCCTTGTTTAAAATAATGGATAACAAGCCTGTGGAAAAGAAAGAACTTCTACCTAACTGATACAAGCAATGTGAGTGAACAACCCGAACGCTCCTGTGGCAGTGGCAGTGGCAGCCTGTCTCTACGCACTACCAGCTGCAGAACCGTTTCTGTGTTTAAAGCACGGTGCTGATGTTCCACCTCAACACAAACACTGTGCAGGAGGCAGACATCTTTCATCAGAACGTGGTTAAACTCGCCAAACACAAAAGAGGAGACGCTGGTCCATGGTCTCCCTGGTCCTGGTCTTTTCTTTGCAGATGTGAGAAAGCTTTCTTGATAATCGGTTTGTGTGTCTGTTGTCTGAACATCTAATAAATATCAGAACTATCAAACCTGAGGTTTGGTCGCAATAATGCTTGTGCTGGTGCTGTATTGTGGATGTTGGCACGGGTGTGCTGTTCTTCATTACACCCATACCAGTAACTCACAGTATTGCATAACTTCTCTGTATTGTTGAAAAGAAATCTAGACATCGCAGTCTCTGGTTTCTGTCACCACCACTATAAAGAACATCTAAGTCAGTAGGTTTTTTTACCATTAACCATTTCTCATCAAACTACTCTTTGTTTACATCTCTGTGTTTAAATTAAAAATTAAACAAAAATCACTGGAATTCCTCTTTAACTGAATACTAATCTGGTTGTAGACAACCAGCAATATAGGTCTTGGGTTTAAATAATCATTTTCTTGTTTGGGTCTCTGAGCGTTGATCTCTCTAGATGTCTTTCTGTGTGTTGCAGATGGTGGTTGTGTGGAACACACAGTATGCCACGAAATGGGGTGTGGTCACAGTAATGGCCAAATCTCACACAAATGTTGATATCCAGACCATGAAGATGGCCTTTTGCGACGACACACGGTAAACACACATGCACTAATCACATGTACAGATGCACAAACACCTTTTTCAACACCACGTGAGTCTAACTCGCTTATACTTTTGCTTACCCTCGCACTTATTTCCGCAAGTATGATGTCGCAGTTACTGATTGCACAGATGATTACACAGATGCTACCCTGGAAATTATATAGACCTGTTGTTTTTTGCAGTAAGCATTTGTACGCACCCAAACGTCTAAATGAAAAGAAAAGTGTCTAAGTATCGGTAGGCTTTCCTCTTAATGACCACCTCACATTGCTTTGCTGTATTGCCATAACATTTCTATAATAATGTGATAAATGAGCTGCTTCCCACATGTTTTTCCAACTAGAGTGGAAGTTAGAGGTTTCTTCTCTGCACATTTCCCTACATGGTGTCATAGGTTCTCAATGCTGTTAAAACCTGGTGACTGTGTTATCTTGTATTATCTAATTGCTGCATTAAAATGTATCATGTGATTCTCCACCAAAGAGAAGGGATAGATCCCTTCGATCACATTCACCCTGTGAAAACAGTTTGTGACATGTGTACCTGAGCAGTTCTTTTTGGCTGTTTTGTTGACAGTTTTTTTTTTTTTAGGTTATATGCAGTGATTCTAGGGTGGAAGTGTTGTCCTATAGGACAACACATGGTTTAGGACCAGAAAACCACTTTAAAGCAACATTATGTAACCTTTTTACCTTCGTCATGATTAACGGAATTAAATTATTTTAGTAGTCCTCTGATGTGTACTAGGGAAAATAGCATCTCTGTGATTAAGAGATCTGTACTAGATACTAACTGTACTAGGTAACACTGGTAAAGCAGCAGGCAGGACAACACTTGTGAGAACTATAACACTATATAGCCCAGCAAGACATATTTGTGTAAAATCCTGTTATAATGCTCTACCACCTCAGTCAACATGCTTCTTTTACTTTCAGTGACTGTTCTGTATCTCGCAGGCTGTCCAGAAATGCATGTCCTTTAGTGCTGGCACAAAGTGTGACTTACACTTTCTGAATGTAGAGGGAGCCCAGAAGCAAGAAATACCATTTCGCCATAAAGTAGTTTCAGATTTAAGGGCTATACTGTGTCATCTGTGCACTGAATTCCTATTCCTATACTGAAGGGGCTAACCCTTGAAACCAAGGGTCTTTTTATTTATTTATTTATTAGGTTTAATTTTTAGAACTGTTATTAACTATTCAATATCAACTATGAGTTATTCTGTATCTACTACAAATTGTACACAGTTCTTTAGGGTTTAAAAGGTTAACATATACGCTCATTTTATTTGTTCAAGTGTTTTTGAATTAGGTTTTGCCTTAAATGCAATATTACTTTGCCTTATTATTGTACTAACTATGTTTTAGTATGATGTCATGTGGCGTGGGTAACGTTCATCTGTGGCTTGTGCGTGGAGGCTCTCTGCACTCGTGTCCAGTTAACCTGGGGCAGTGTCACAGCCTCGAGTTCACTGATCTGGCCTTTAAGCAGGGAGACGCTCCAAATCGGCAGGTGGATGACCACACCCTGTAAGGACACAAACGCAAATCTTAACTGAATAATTTTGAGTATTATTACATTCTCTTCACAGTGAATGTTTGGAAATGAATGAGTAATTACTGTGTTTGTGTGATGTTTGCTGTGAATGCTGAAGGTTTGCCAGCAGTAGGAGTGGCCACATCCTGGACATTGACTACATTTCCATGAAGATTAAAAATGTCAGGAGACTCCTCCCAGCTCAGCAAAGCCACTCCCACTGCAGGGAGGAGCAGACTTTTAGCACAGGTGAGAAGTACATTAGAATGAACTAGGCTAATTTTGCTCTTGATGGGGCAAACAATACACAAGTACAAAATTTTACCCATGCATAACATGCCAGAAACAATAAACAGCCACTATATGTATGCACTGTAAGTATTTGGACTACCATTCATAATTTTATCCAAAATCAAAGGTATTAGAAAAATACTTTATCCTGCTTTTTTAAAGCAATTGGCTCTACTGCCAAGGGGAAGGCTGTCTACTAGAATGTGGAGCATTGCTGCGAGAATTTGATTGAATTTAGTGACAAGAGGGTTAGTGAGGTCAGGATTTTTGATGACCACCACCCACCTCGTCCCTGACTCCCCAACTTCTCCCAAATGTATTGGATGGAGCACCAACCATCATTCCAGAGAATACAGTTCCACTGCTCCACAGCTTAATGCTGGGGGGCTTATACCCCTCTAGCCCACACTTGGCATTAGGCATGCTGCTGAAAGGTTCATGTTTACCTGCTCCTGAGAGTCCTAATCTATTGGCAGTACTTCTAGACAGGGACTAGACAAGCTGTGTGTGCGCTTTTTCACATTTGTGTCCGCAATGGGTGTAACTTAAAGTTGTTGAATGCATTCATTAGAATGGGGGGATATATAGTGTATTTTGTATTTCCCCCTTTTTAATGTAAACTTGGTGATCATACCCAGCGATAAAGGGAATCCTTACTTCTTTAAGAAGTCTCCACATTAATAATGACGTTATTAGCGACTGCATCACCAGCTGCATATTGTCCCTGTCATGCAAAAACCATGTATTTCCATGATTTATCTCCAACATCTTTTGCTGTTTTTTGCTTTTTGACATAATGTGAATTGTTTATATGTTTAGGTCCAGGCATTGCTGTCAACAGCATTAGTGTTTGTGGAGCATTCTGTGCAACGGGCTCAGAAGACGGATTTCTGCGTCTCTGGCCACTGGACTTTTCTTCTGTTCTCCTGGAGGCAGGTCAGTACCAACTGTCAGTCTCTCATACTGACCTATCATAGATTTAGTGCTGCTTTGGTGTCAACGCTTTAAAGCTAAGTAAAGGATATTTGCCTATTTATGTGTGTGTTTTGTGTGTAGAACATGAAGGGCCAGTCAGTCTGGTAGATGTATCCTCTGATGGTCTGAGTGTTCTAGCTGCCACGAGCACAGGAAATCTTGGCTACCTGGACGTCAGTAGTCGTGGCTATTGTACACTAATGAGGTCCCACACTGCGACAGTGTTGGGCTTTAGTGTGGATGGGATCAGGAGGCAAATCACCACAGCGTCCAAAGACTGCACTGTCCGGGTGTGGTCGATGGATTCCATGCAGCAGGTCAGTAGTGCTCATAGTGGGAGGGGGGGTGTCTTTCAGTGTCACTCACCCTATCTCTCTCTGTTCCATGTCACTGTAGCTGTATGACTTTGTATCTGCTAAAGAGGAGGATGCACCTTGCTCAGTGGCGTTCCATCCAAGCCTTCCAGTTCTCGCCTGTGGCTCCAGTTCTGGAACTGTGAGAGTGTTCAACATCCCAGAATCCAGCTTACTGGCAAAACACAGGTACAGAAACATGCACACAGTGAGCGCTTAACTTATTTAAAGGCATTTTCATACCTTTTGTATTCTGGAAAAGTTATAAGTGCATGCATTTATTAAAAATACATAAATATGCAATATAAGTTATATTCAAATATAAGTCCGATTTTTTTTATATATATATATATATATATATATATATATATATATATATATGCGGTGCATAATTTCATGCACATAAAGGCCATTGGGTAATGTACACATCAACCATTAGCATAGGGCGGTGATCTCAGTGATTACAGAAAGTCTAGAAAGTCAGATAATCACTGTGCACATTTGTGGTGAGCAGAAAAGCATGTTAGACCCTGTTAATACCAATCAGTCATCGCCTGAATGCCCATCTGGCTACTTCAGTATTGTTATTCATCCTGTCACAAAGCAAATTACAGCACACTGCTTTCAACATCAATGCGTTCATTGTTTTTTTTAGTGGCCTTCCCAGATCTGAGGTCAATTAAACATGGAAGATTTCTGGCATGAAAGTGCTCCTTGGAAATATCAACATGGACCCAAATTTAGTGTTGTTAGTGTAGTCCTAGCTTTTCAGTATGTAAACACATGGGGCTGTTTTCCAGTACAGAGATGAAGCCTAGTCCTAGAGTACATTTTTCCTTTCCTGTAGTGCCAGACAAATCTTAGTCCCTGTCTGGCAGACAATTCTGTAGCTGTGAATTAAAGTTATTTCTATTTTTGTAAGGTGATTATAATGCCAGAATTTTAAAGTGGTTTTGCAGTGCTCAATACCAAATGATACAGCAAAACATTAAAAAAAATATATATATATATATTCTTAAATAACATTTTTATTCAGCCTTTATTTGTGAATCAATGCAGAACAGAATACATAAATGCGGCCAAAATACAATGTCGACTGGAGAGGTAGCTGAGCTTGTTTAAATAAAACTTTTTTTTTTTTTTTGCAAAAAGTACTGAACGTTGAATATTTTTGTGCGTCAACAACACAAAAGAAAAGGTTAAAAAATGAATCAGGTGTTTATGAGAAAATTATAATGCCTTTTTTCACAACAACTATTTAATCAACTATTTAACCACTTGCTGGATGCAATATAGAGTGCTCAAACAGAATGTAGAAATGGTGGTGTTGATTGCAGTTGAATTAATGGGAAAGTTCATTCATATGTCAAATGATAAGCTTCCTATCTTTAGTGTGCATTAAAAATTCAAATGTCTGTAAAAGAAAGCAAATGCATTTTGTTGTGTGTGTGTTATTGCAGATGGCACCGTGGTGCAATAGTGGGTCTGGTGTTTTCTCCTGATGGTAAACATCTGTACAGCGCCGGCTCTCTGGGATACCTCGCTCTCTACAATGCTTCCCAACCAGAGTACCGTACCATCCGAGTGCTTGGTTAGCCTTTGACCTTTTATATTAGCAATATTTACACTACTGATTAATAAAGCTATATGTCATATTTAAGTGACTGATATGGTCATGGTCATTTACTGTATATTTAAGAGTGAAAGCTTTTGTATTATATTCAGTGTACCTGTAGTATTGGAATTGTGCCACCTCTACTTTCAGCACCATGGACAGTGTTTCCTTCTGATTTATGTCCATGTATATAATACTACAACTCTACTACTCCACTAAGATGATGAGGAACTGATTTTTACAACATTGTTGGGCCTCAACTTTTGACATGGTAGTGTGGGTCTCCTGTAAAGTGTATGGTCTGATGTGAGCTAAAGCACTATGATTGTGCAATGATTTTAGGCTAATGGTTAAGGCTATGCTGATATTACTGCTGTTGTTATGTACTGTATATACATATACAGTTAAAACTGAACAGTGCTTCAGGAATCATGTGACTAATGTGATTAAATGTGTTAAATGTTCAATTCTAAGGCGACGTGGTCGTGCAAGGTACGGATCGAGGCCCGGATGCTCTGGCAATAAGCTCAGACAGTTGCTGCTTAGCATTTGTTGGCCCAACAGAATACACCGTCACCATCAGGGATGCAAGCTCACTTGATGAGGTACAATATTATGAACACACACTCATTTAGGAGCTAAAATCTGAAATTGCACACCAGATTATTTAAACAGAGACTAAAGAATTAAGAATAAAAAAAATGGTGTGACGAGATGTTTGGAAATTGGAAGCTCTGTGAACTGTTAAAGAAACATACTGTTAAAAAAGAATTTTTGTGTGTTGCAGCTACGGCATGTTGACTTGAGCATATTAGACCTTGAGAGTACGACACTGGACTCTGCGCTGAAGGTTTATTTCTCCCTGTCCAACCTCTCCCATCTGCTCATCACAACGTCATCCAATAAGGTTCTGTGGATCGACAGAAACACAGGACGACTGCTAGGAGAGGTGAGAGTGTTGTGCAGATCCTATTTATTCATACAGAAACTTTTAGCTTGAGCTTTGAATTGGACCCTCTACAGCAGACACTGTGGTCTACTCGGAAGTTTATCTTTGACTTGCATTCAGTTGCTTAGCTACCTAACTAATGGCATTACTTCTGTCTGTGTTTTTGCAGGTATCTGAGGTGCATCAGTGTGCGTCTCTGGCAGTAAGTAAGGATGGGCGTTACCTGCTCACGGCTGGACGTAACACTGTGACAGTGTGGAACTACTACATGAAACCAGACGTCGAGTCACAGGTGGGTTGGTGTACGTGTGTGTGTGTGTGTGTGTGTGTGTGTGTGTGTGTGTGTGTGTGTGTGTGTGTGTGTGTGTGTGTGTGTGTGTGTGTGTGTGTGTGTGTGTGTGTGTGTTTAGAGTTTTGGCTGTTGTTTGGGTTTAACATTAAACCCCAGGTTTAACATTCACATACTACTTCTAATACAGGATCTATTATGCATTATTTAATAATTGTTTAGTTTATAATGTTTTGCAGAGTCCCACGGGTCCTAATTCAGGGCCTATAAAACTGATATTACAACAGGAGCATAATTACACATGCTTATTAAAGCACTTTGTCTCTCATTCATTTCATATTTGGATATTTCATAGTTCTAAATTGCGGTTAAGTAGCAATAAATACAAAAATGTAGAAGTTCATGCCAGCACTCACCAAACTGACATTGCCATACATGACCAAACTGTGATCTTAGCTTTCAAGACACCTGCATAGGCTGTTTATTTTGTCAGTCGGTTATGATTTGAGTTTCTATCTATATTTATATAAGGTGTGTATATAGGTATATATAATATTAGGCATTCCATATTCATTGTTCAGATGGGCTTTCTGGCTTTTTATAGTCTGTGAAGCTTTTTAAAAGTATGATTTCCAGTCTAAAAGGATGATTTAGGTTACTGGTAGATATTATTTGTTGGTATATTTGTGTCTTTGTACCCCAGATGTTCATCGGCCATTCTCAGCCCATCACGCAGATGTGCTTCATGCCTGACCAGATGGGTGTGCTTTCAGTCGGTGATGCTATCTTTTTCTGGGACTTCTTAGATTATGCACACGAAGAGCCAGCCTGCAGGTAAACATTTGCAAATTTATAATATAACAATAATAATTGTTATAAAATAACAGTAATAATTGCTGTTGTTCAGCAGACATACTTCGTCTCCTGGCGTGGAAACCCATTCCATTTACAATTTGGTGCAAATTTGAAAAAGACTTGAAAATGTGTGTATGTAAGCTGCTAACTTCAATTCTAAATATAGTCTTATTTACTGACTTGTTATTCCTCTCTTTTCCAGTTTCAGCTCTGTAGCTGCAGTCCCCTCCCCTCCAAGAACAAATAAAGGTTTGAATGGCTCTCTTCTAAATGCAGGTAAAGAGGGCAGAATTCTACATCTTCATTTCATTAGGTTATGAGTAAATAAGTTATTTAAGCAGTAACCTGTAACTGTGTTAACTTCTTATGCTATCAGTCCTTGCAGCACAGGGTGAGGTGGAGTGTAATGGGTATATATGATGTATATCATAATGTTGTTGTTCTTTTTTTTAAGTTTTCTAAGTTACATCTGACATTAACATGCATTTTATATCCAGCTTTGAATACTCTTTGGCTGGATTTTGTGTACACTAAAACTGAACTTCCCAAAAGTGCATCCCTAGTGTGACCAGATAAGATCAGATCTGAAAAAAAAAATTCACACATACACAATTTCTTCTTTACATCCTGTAAGCAACTGTTTATAATCAAGGTGGTACAGCTCAGGGAGAGAATCAGTTTCAAGGAAAGATGGGGGTTCCACAATGCATGTAAGAGTACTCACTAGTACTCCATGAATTTGTCATCTTTGTGATTGTGATTGTGAATTCATTAAAAAAAATCAGTCCTTTTCAGAATTTGCCAGAAGCTGCAATTTTGTTTGGCTTGCCCAACCCACATTATTTCCACACTAGACATATAAATATTGCTTTCAATTGCATCTTGCAAATAAATATTGGTTTTCAGTTGCATCAAAACCACATGCTATAATGCTAAGCTGTGCATTCAGTGAATGAAGGTTCTACTAATACTACAGTGATACATGTTTTTACACTCTATTTTGAATGTTAGTATGATGTTTGCTCTAAAGGCAGCTGTAATTTATGCCATAGTGTTAAGCTTGTGCCAAGTGATTAGCCTGCCTATCAGGATTTTATCAGTTCAATTCTGATTGCTTCAGAATCCTCACTTTCTTTGGCAATACACTTCATTTCTTAGAGGAATATCAGACTCATGATCATAATACTTGCAGAAAGAATAGACAAATAGAGTATTTTATTCCTTATCTGGTGGGTCTGGCCTTCATAATTATGTAATGAGGTAAAATGTATATATTTGATGATTCTGCAATTCAAATGTCCACTGTTTGTTTATTTTATTTAGATCTTGAAAGCTAACTGCTAAAACCTTGTAGTCTTGTTCTTTGGTTAAATGGTTCAATTAAATGTGACTAAATATGTTCTATTTCATATACTTTTCTGCCACACTGTTTGGTACGTAAAGTGTGTTTATTACATGAGTCTAGGCTTGCATTAAAGATGTTAAGATACAGTGCGATAAGACACAGTGTCTGTTTTTTGGGACAGCTTCTTTTCTATCGCTTGGTGATGATGACAAAGCCGACGAGCATGATGATAATTATGATGAAGAAGAAAAGATGCAACCCGGCCCCACCCACTCTCCTGCTCCAAGCGACACTTCCTTTCTTCTCGTCACTGAGAGAGCTAGAACTGAAAACTCAGTCACTGCTCTACCCAATCACATCAGAGCTGAGGAGGACAGGGAGGATTCAAAATCGCTTCATCCGAATTGTTACAAACACTTCACGCCTCGTTACAGGACGTCTGTGCTGGACCCGGTACACATTTTTTTTCTTTTTGTTTTTAAAAGTGATCTGTGATTTCAAATGTTTCTTGTTTGTGTGTTTACTGGTGTTCTTCATATAAACAAACAATATTAATTACTTGGATTCTAGTTGACTAATTTAGTAAACTGTTATCAGAATGGTAGGGAAAGGTAATGGAGAAGAAAAGGAAAGACTGATCCATTACATAGATACTAGATCCATTAGATCATCTGTCCAACATAGTGGAGGCACTTTTAGGACATGGGCATGTATGGCTGATAGAAGTATTCATTCTAAAGTGTATAGAGCTTTACTTTCCACTCATATTTGGTCAAATTCTGCAAAACTGATAGGATGGCACATCACAGTACAGACAAAAGAAAAAAAAAATAGAAAAAAAGTAAATATATAAGCAGCTTTTCACTTGTGACAAAACTGATTTGACTGATGACAAAACTAAAGACAGAAAGACCCACAAATAAGTAGCAAAGCATCTCAAGGCAGGAAACTCAACATTTGTCCATGGGTTCTAGATCAAGTCGCTGCAACCGAGGTAGGGCGGGTCCACGGAAGGATCTGTCCCGTTAAAAATGCTTTTTCCTTTCTTTACAAAAATGACATTTGCGTGTTTCTCTCTCTCTCTCCCTCTCTCCCTCTCTCTCTCTCTCTCTCTCTCTCTCTCTCTCTCTCTCTCTCTCTCTCTCTCTCAAGAGTGCTGTAACACCACCTCCTGGACAGGGGGGCTTGAGTCTCAAGGCCGTATTTGGCTACAACGGCAATGGACGGAGTAACATGGTCTGGAATCCTGACACAGGTAAACAATTTATATAAATTTATATTAATTTAATGAAATGTCATGATTCATTTTAATCTGTGTCTATCCATCTGCATATTCATTTGCATACTGTGTAGAAGTATGCATTAGGTTTGTGTCTGCTTGCAGGACTGTTTGTGTACTCCTGTGGGTGTGTGGTTGTAGTGAAGAATCTTCACACTGGCTCTCAGAAGCACTGGCTTGGCCACAGTGAGGAAATCTCAACCCTTGCCGTTACCCACAGTGCACAGGTATAGTTGCTGAGCTTTTATGCGTTTCCCTGTGAATTATAATACAGCACAAATCTCCAAATCCCCCTTCTTAAAATGTAGCTCAAAACATAAGATACAATATGGATTTGTGAACCCCATATAATCCGTAGAGTGGTTTGAGTTTATTGTGACTAATTACTTTTGTGTGTCCAGATGGTGGCTTCTGCGTCAGGAGGTGGGGCCTCGCCCAAGAGCCTCATCTGCATATGGAACGTTCAGGACGGTTCACGCAGAAACAGCATTTCTTACCACAAAGGTTCAGTTCAGAGCCTGGCGTTTTCCAGAGATGACCTCTATTTTCTCTCCATGGGTCAGTTTAATGAGTTTCAAGTGATGTAATAAGCATGTCATGGACAGTATCCTGTTCAAATATAGTGGTTTTGTAGGGCATTACATTATAATGATACATTTGGACTATTTGGACAGTGGCACAATTTGCATAACTTTGATTGGGTACATCACCCTAGTGGAATTTATATAAGTCAGTCAAACTGTGATAGAAGACTTGTTAAGCAATTTAACCATTTTTAAAATCGACTATTTAGGTATTACAGTCTTTTTTTACATATTGAGATTTCCCATGAACAGCTACCAAATGCAAATTCAATATGGTCCATCTATAAAGAGGATTTAAAGAAATGCAAATACAGAGGATTTACCTCAAGGTGTGAACTGGTAACACTGAAGGTCAGAGAGGCAAGATTACTGTTTGCTAGAAAACATTCAAAAAAGCCTGTCCAGTTCTGGAACCAAAGATTACATGTAACAGAATGATGGGAAGAAAAGAAAATAGAGAAGAAAAAGAGAGAATCATGATCCAAAGCATACCACATCATCTGTCAAACATGGTGTAGGCAGTGTTATAACCTGGGCATGTATGGTTGCCAATAGAACAGCCTGGTGTTTAATCATGTCACAGCTGATAGAAGTATCAGGATGAAGGTGTATAGAGTAGTGTTGCACAGTATCTGTATCGGCGCCGATACTGGCACTTACAGACAGTTTTGGTATCGGCAATAGAGTTTTTTTTTACTTAGAAACTTTTGGTTTGCAAATTTTTGAAACCAAACGTTTAAGCAACTAGTAAACTGCCAGTCATAAATAGTTCTGACCCATAAAAAGATATTTAACTTTTTCTTTCCAAAAGTTTACGCAGCTTATTATGCATCTCTTTACATACAGATGTGTACTTGTAATGAAATGGGAATTTTAAACGCTAAATGAAAAGCTGTTTGGTCAAGATTAGCAAGATTATGCTTCCCTACTTGCTTACTGCATTGGGGCGATTTTTATTGTTTCATAGCTCTAAAATTTTACAGCAGTTACTTTTGAGTAACTTTTGAGCAGTTACTCAACCTGTATATGCTGTTCTTTTTAAGGAGTATCAGGATTTATAAGCATCTATCGAGTATTTAAGTTAGAGTTGGTATCGGTACTCTGTATTGGCATATACTTGAAAATCTGGTATTGGAAAGGAAAAAGTGGTATCGGTGCATCCCTAGTATAGAGCTATATTTTCTGCTCGGATTTAGTCAAATGCTGAAAAACTTTATAGGACAGCACATCACTATACAGATAAATAATGTCCCAATAAATACAGCATAATCAACCCAAAAACATCTAAGGGCAAAAAAATACATGCATTACATTTCACCTACTATAATTTATAGTAGTAAATTCTATAATTTTGTCTACACTTCAGTCACATCTTGATTGCTTTATTTCAAATTCATGGAGGTGGTGTTCAGTTGCAAAACTACAGAAAAATGCATCACTGTCCCAACTGTTTAAAATTTGGATTACATTTACATTTATGGCATTTAGCAGACGCTCTTATCCAGAGCGACTTACAAAGTGCTTTGCTATTTACCCAAGAAAAGCCTTAGCTAGTTAGAATAGACCAATAATTCAAAGGATACCTTTAAGCTTAGACATTACTAAACACAAGACAATAAGGTGACCATAGTACTCTAATCGTCCAAGTACTCTTGGAAGAGGTTGGTCTTCAGTCTGCGTTTGAAGACAGCAAGTGACTCGGCCGTTCGGACACCCAGGGGAAGCTCGTTCCACCACTTTGGTGCCAGGACAGAAAAAAGCCTGGACGCTTGTCTTCCACGGATTTTGAGGGATGGCGGGTCGATCCGAGCCGTACTTGAAGCTTGAAGGGCTCTTGGTACGGATCGGCTTTTGACCATTGCCATCAAGTACGGAGGGGCTGGTCTGTTCTTGGCTTTGTAGGCCAGAGTCAAGGTTCTGAATCTGATGTGGGAAGCAGCTACATGAAGCCACTGAAGAGAACGCAGCAGTGGAGTGACATGGCTGAATTTAGGGACATTGAAGACGACCCATGCCGCTGCATTCTGGATGAGTTGCAGGGGCCTGATGGTGCGCAGAGGGAGACCAGCCAGAAGAGAGTTGCAGTAGTCAAGTCTGGAAGTGACGAGAGACTGAACAAGCACCTGGGTGGCCACTCTAGAGAGGAAGGGTGGAATTCTCCGGATGTTGTACAGGAGAAATCTGCAGGACCGAGTTACGTTTGCAACATGACTTGAGAACGATAACTGATCATCCATGACTACACCAAGGCTTCGAGCTTCTGTAGAAGGAGTGACCAGTGAGTTCTCAAAGGTGATGGCAAGATCGTTTTTTGGTTCAGCAGTTCCCGGGATGTACAGCAGCTCCGTCTTGCTGGGGTTGAGTTTGAGGTGGTGAGTCGCCATTCAAGAAGAGACGTCGGCGAGGCATGCTGAGATGCGGGCAGAAACCTGTGTGTGAGACGGTGGGAAAGAGAGCATGAGTTGAGTGTCATCGGCGTAACAGTGGTAAGAGAATCCATGAGAGGATATCACTTTACCAAGAGAGCTAGTGTAGAGTGAGAAAAGAAGAGGACCAAGAACCGAACCTTGTGGAACGCCAGTGGAGAGACTACAAGGAGCGGACGTGTCCCTCTGCCATGTTACCTGGTATGAGCGTCCCTGCAGGTATGATGCAAACCATCGCCATGCAGAGCCGGTAATTCCAAGGCCGGCAAGGATAGACAGGAGGATCTTGTGGTCCACTGTGTCAAAAGCTGCGGAGAGGTCAAGAAGGATCAGAACCGATGACAGATTGGCAGCTTTAGCTGCATGGAGCTTCTCTGTAACTGCAATGAGAGCAGTTTCAGTAGAGTGTGCAGTTTTGAAGCCAGACTGATTAGGGTCCTGTAGAGTGAGAAAGAGAGACAGTTGGTTGTAGACAGAACGTTCGAGAATCTTTAAAAGGAAAGAGAGATGTGAAGTGGTGAAATTGTCTTAAGTGTTGGCACTGTCATTGGAAGGCTGCAGGTTCAGTTATTGGTAATGCCACCCCCACCATCTGTAGCATAACTGGCCTCCCACAGAGCGCATAATTGGCCTCACTCTCAGATGGCCCTACCTCTTGTCCCATCTCTCAGCATGATGTGAGCCGTCGCTGCCGTCTCTTAGCTGTTAGCTGAAGTAATAGAATGGGCAGTTAGCTTCCGAGGATGTTGAGCTGTGAAGTGGTGTTGCGAGAAGCAGGTTGAAAAGAAGTAGTTGGCTTCATGTGACACAGAGCCTTCACCCTCTGAGGGTAGTGGCATCATGTGAGAGGGGGAGTTCTAGGTATTGGCTGAAAACTGGAATTCACTGAACTAAGTAGATAATTGGTCAATGATAAATATTTAAATAAATAAACTTATAATAATGTTGAAATGTGTTAACCTCTTGTGTGATGTAATCTTGCCTTTGCAGGTGATTTTGAGGAGTCAGTGGTTGCGCTGTGGAGCACAGGCTCATTTGAGCTACTCTGTGCGGTCAGTGTGAGCGTTCCACTGCATGAGGCGGCATTCTGTCCTAGCAGCGCCAGCCAGCTCGCCTTCACCGGCTCCAACACTGTCTTCTTCTGCACTATAAACACACATGATCGTGGAGCAGAGTTACAGGTGAACAGGCAAACAAACTTACACACATGTATGGATACAAGGCAAAAGTATAGATGTGAACATGCGGGGGCCCCAGGTGGTCCAGAGGGTCGCAAGTTTGAATCCCAGTCATGCTGCTAGCCATCGGCAGCCGAGGCCCAGAGATGGCGCAGTTGGCCTTGCTTGTCTCAGGGTGGGTAAATGGCGCTCTCCCCCTTACACCGTTTCGTTGCGGTTCTAGCTGTCATTGGCGTCTGCAGGCTGGTGCGTTGAAGCCAGGCATGCAGCGCTTCCCTCCAGTGACGTAGCTTCAGCAGCATTTCGAAAAAATGAGTGGCTGGACTGTGCACGTGTCAAAGGGGGCATTTGTTAGTCCGCCTTTACTGGTGACTGCGATGGGGGGTGGAAATTGCGTACTGGTTGGGTAATTGGCACTCCAAATTGGGGAGAAATGGTTGATTGAACACATTTATTTATTAATACATTTGGCATGTTTTGGAGAAATAGACCAATAGAAAGCCTCTACATTACTTGGAATAAACTCTTAAATTACATTGACTTCCATTCCAACTTAGGAACATTTTTATCTTCTCCTGTAAAGGCACCAATTTTGGAGATGCATGTTTTTCATTGGACAGCAGTGAAATCATGCATATAGTGCTGTTTCTAAGAGAAAACAGTTGCACAGACATGTCCAAAGAGTATTTTTCTTGTGCACAGTGTAAAATGTAGATGATTTAGGAGTTTAAGAAAATGTATTTTATATATTTAATTGGTTATTATGTAAAAACACAAAAATTAGAATAAATAGAAATAAACAGTCCATTAGGTTTTAATGTGTGTGATTGTGCTGACGTAACCATTTCTGAACTTCCAGTATTTACAGTATCCATTCAGCACCTAATATATCTAATCTGCCCTTTATTAAGTAAATCAGGTGAGCTGGTGGTGGAACTGAACACATTCATACAGCGTATGGAGCTCACAGTGAAGTCAGCAGCCAAACCGGTGATCTTCTAGTTGTGTACTTCTAACCAACATATCTGAATTTTTTTACATGAATATATTGCACTGTATTAATGTTGTAAATATTTGTGTTTAGTCTAATGATATTCAATGTTTTTACAAGGAGCGTACTGCTGAGCAACTGTCCTGCCTTTCATAATTGCCATGACTTTTGCACACACCGCAGTGTTCTGCACACGCATGCACACACACAGTGCTAAAAAAGCCCATACAGTCATACACACATGTTTGAGCCCTTAACAATTCATTTAATTTGATCAGGAATACCCTCATGTTTGTAGCCTACAAGAGAATACACTTCTACTCTTCAAGTGATCCTTTTGAGTGATGCTATATAAGCACTTTTAGTTCCATAAAGAACCATGTATGTAGTAGAAATTGACCATTTAAGGCACCTCTATTTGTAAGGGTTTTACTGAAAGATGTATGTGGTTCCACATGAGGTTAGGTAGATGATATTGCCCAATTGGGGCCCTTCTGTGCGAACATATAATGTACTTAAAGACACACAATTTGCATAATGCAGCTCTGTCGAGGTGTCTGAGACCAACACGCTCACAAACACACAAGACACACCCACTCAGACTAACTGAAGTGTTGTTGTTTTTACTTAGGTAGAGAAAGTAGCTGTTCCAGAGAAGATCGGGGAGGCTGAGGTTACATCCCTGTGCTATAACCCTAATTCTATCCTGTACGCGGGAACAAACAGCGGACTTGTGTGTGCGTGGGTCGGCAACACACACCGTTGCTTCATGACGTGGGAGGCTGACGAGGGAGAAATTGGTGAGAGAAGGATGTGTTTGTTTGGCTGTTGAGAGTCTGGTGATGTGTTCATGTATTTTCAGCAGCTGGATAGCTGGATATGTATCTATCTTGTATGAGTCTCTGTTTGTGTGTGTGTGTGTGTCTTTCTATGTGCAGGTGTGTTACTGTGTCGGGGTAACAGTTTGGTCACAGGCAGTAACAGTAAGAAGCTGAGATTGTGGTCCGTAGCTGCAGTGCAAAATTCCAGATCTTCAAACAGCGACATGACTGTTCAGCAGGGCCTGTAAGACCTGAACTAGCTGATGCACAGAAATACCATAGTAACCCCCTAAAGGGTCCATATGTAGTCATAAATCTTCAGGTTACTCTAATAATTGCATAACTTGCATATTAATTCAGTTTAGTTCAGTTCAGATCCGGGTCCGAGCCCCTTTTGAGCAAGCTAGTCGCATCAGCTGCAAGGAGAAACTCCCTCGGATCGAGAGGAAGAAACCTTGAGAGGAACCAAGACTCAAAAGGGGAAACCCATCCTCCTCTTAACATATTAGTTGCTGATCTATTCATAGTAGTTACTGAGTTTTAGTTACTTAAGTCTGAGGGAACACTGAGAAGTTGACCCTAGTATAAAATATATACTTTTTTTTGATGAATCAGACAGATGAACCAGCTTGTCAGGTTCTGCTTATGCTGGCTGGGTTAGCTTTAGAGCACTAGCTTCAGTAACATGCAATGACTTGGGTACCCCAGGACAGGATTTCTGTTACTGAATGGTTAAGTGAGTGGAATATATTTTACACTACAACTGTGCTCCAAAAGGCACAAAGGTAAAAAATAAAACTTATCAATAGTTTAAGGAAGATTGGTGTTTATTGTCTATGAAAAGGAGCATAATGTAAAAGCTCTCACGCAACTTTACCACCGAATTAGGGTCTGAGACCTTGGTAAATATTATCGCTTGAAAAGCCAGATGATGCAGACTTCTACGCCTGGACCTTAAGCTCTCTGACAAAGTGCTGTGGACAGACAAAGTTATGTTTTGGGGGAAAAGGCAGAAGGCAGAGTGCAGAATTTCATGGATCGGTCATGCCTTGGGCTTGTCTTGCAGCCAGTGGCATGTGGAACATTTCACTGGTACAGAGACAAATGGATTCAATGAAATATCAGCAATTTGTGGAAGTAAACATCGCACTGTGAAAAGGCTGAAAATGACAAGAGTATGGCCTCCACAACAGGATAATGGTCCTAAATTGACATCAATGTGGACTACCTAGAGGAACAAGCTGAAGGTTTTGCCATGGCCCTCACAGTCCCCTGACCTAAACCTCATTCAGATCTGCAGATAGATGTCAAAAGAGCACTGCAGCAAAACTGCTCTCCAGGAAATCTCATAGAAACAGACAAACAAGAATTGAAAGACTCTTGGCATGATTACAAAACACGTTGACAAGCTTGCCAAAGAAGGCGTTACTAAGGATTGACAATGCAGGGTGCCAAAATCTTTGCTTCAGGCCAAATTTTAACTCTGACTAAACAGGGAACATAGTTTTGTTAAAGCTTTGTGAATGAAACAACCACACCAGTTTTAGAACCTCACAGTTTATCTGGGTTATATTGGTGTTCTATTGTTTTTTTGGGGGGGGAAATTTTTATAGGGGCTAAATTTTTACCTGTGTATTGTTGTTTCTCAAGATTACAATTAGTCTAGGTTTAGGTTCCCTTATTAGGTTCCCTATTATTATTATTATTAAAGCAGCACCCTGTCTTTGTGTATCTCTTTCCTCATTATCTGTTTGGCCTATCGCTCAGGGATTTTCAGTTGCTGTTGGAGCAGGAGATGCTGCTGGATGGGACCGTGGTGAGTGCTGCATTTGATAAGGTCATGGGCATGGGGATTGTAGGTACAACTGCAGGAACTCTGTGGTACATCAACTGGGTGGACAGCACCAGCAAACGCCTCATCAGCGGGCACAAGAGCAAGGTATGCACATAGTACAGTGACTTAATGGCACGTTGAATGACACATTGTTATTATATACATTCTCATCTCTGCACTATGTTTGTATGTACGTGTGTGTGCGTAGGTAAACAGCGTGGTGTGCAGTTCAGACGAGCGTCACTTTGTGACCTGTGGGCAAGACGGCAGTGTGAGAGTGTGGGCGTTGCCTAGCAATGAACTGCAGGTCCAGTTTCAAGTGCCTAATCAGGTAAGATGCAGCCTCTTATTATTTAACAGTCAAAACAGTTCTCTCATTGGCGACTGGTCAGTAGCAGTTAGGAGTGTTCACCCCCCCCCCAACTTCTGAGACTTGACGTAAACCAGCCAATAAAAGCAGAGCATACACGTTTTTCTTTCGGAGTCAAAATAACAGAGTTTTAAAAAGGCTTTTTAAAATACATCTAAGCATTTTTCACTCTAATCAACTTAAAAAATGTAAAAAATGTATTCTAGGACACCTTCAAAATGGGGGAATCTTGATCTTTAGGGGTTTTTTTAGTTAGTGTGGCTTGGTTTGAGTATTTCTTGAACTGCTGGGATTTTTACCTTAACAGTTTAGGAGTTCCCTTAGGAATTAACTGGTGCAAAAATATAAAAAAAACATCCAGGCAGAGGCAGTTTTACAGGAAGAGAGGAATGCGTTCTTGATGAGCGAGGTTAGCGAAGAATGGTTGGAGCCGACAGAAAGGCTACAGTAACTCTGTCAGCTAAGAACAGAAAGCTGAGGCAGCAGCGGCCACAGGCTCATCAAACCTGGACAGTTAAAGACTGGAAAAACGTAGCCTAAATTCTCAATTGACTTGACTTTTAAACTGCCCTCCATCTGAATCCATTAGAACACCTCTGTGGTAGAGGTGTGGTAGAACGGGAGATACGGCAGAGCTCTTTCCGTTAATTTTTTTTTTTATCTGTGGTCCCGTCAGGTCTTCAGAAGCCACACTCGTCAGCCACACTTTTCCTTATTTTTCTGCAGTCTACTGCTTGTTTAAATGTCTGTGCTTGTCTTTCAGAGCTGCGAGTGTGTGTGTTGGAGCCAGCCAGTGAAGCCATGCAAGTCTGGAGCCAGTGTGTGTGTGGCTGGCGGATACAGTGATGGCTCCGTCAGAATCTTCAGTGTAGAGTCTGCTGAGCTGGAGCTCAAACTGCTGCCTCACCACAGCTCTGTGTGTGCCCTGCAGTACTCACACCATGGTAAGTGGGTGCATCTATAGTAGTAAAGCAGGGATTTCTAGCTCCAGTCCTGGAGGGCCTTAGTCTACTAGTTGATTAGGTGATTTCTCTGCTTTACTTCTAGTAGTACTAGGTACTAGTGAATAGCTGGTTCATGGTAACTAATGCTTGGCCCATGCTACAGGAGAACAGGGTTGATTTGTGGAAAATGTCTTGAAGGCATGTGTTGTTTTCAGGTCAGGTGTTGCTCTCAGGAGGGAGAGACGGTGTCGTTACAGTGAGCAGTCCATTTACAGGCGTCACATCACGCATCATCAATGACCACAAGGGGGCACGCATTACCACTATACAGTGCACTGCTAAGCAGGTCAGAGAGAAAGATGTCTTGGGGACATCATTGTGTTTCCTCTCTGTGACTGAATTATGCATTATTATTAACATTATAATAATAATAATTTGTTCCACAGTATAAGGAGTTCGGTCTGGAGGGGAATGAGCTCTGGTTGGCGGTCAGTGCTGACCGGCGCGTCAGCATCTGGGCAGCTGATTGGGCAAAGGACAAATGCAAGCTCCTCGACTGGCTCACGTTTCCAGCTCCTTCCTCGCCTGAGGTCATCAACACATATGTATTCCTAATTGAATAAGATTTTCTTCGTGACACTGTACCAGTCAAATACTGTGAATTCCATAATTCTCAGAGCAGCTTTACTAAGAATTCTAATTTAAGAATCAACCTAATATTGATATTGCTGATGAGTTGATGGACACTGATTTGTTTATATATATATATATATATATATATATATATATATATATAGTGTTAAAGTATTGATATCACTTACACTAATTTATCTGTGTGTTTCATGATTTTTAATGTTGTGACTGTTGTTCTAAAATGTAAGTCCATGTCTAGACTTCTGACTGGTCTTGTAGGTTCTCTTCTATCCAATGAGGAGGCAGTTTGTTCAAGATACATTAGTTGACTTTGGTGTTCATGCTACCTTTTCCAATCAGGACGCTGCAAACGTGCCACCCTGTATGGCCGCCTTTAGCCCCACAGAGAGAGGAGTAGTGGTTTATACTGGCTATTCCACTGAGACGGAGATAACCTTCTACTGCCTGAAACAGAAACAGGTAATTATGTAAATGGTCTAACACATAAACAGACATTCAAAGTCACAGGTGACTTGTGGATACGCCACGATCACCTACAAAACACTATTTTTGTTTGTAAAAAGGGCTTAACTGTTGTCTGGGCGGACAACAGTTGTTTAAGGAAAAAAACAAAACTTGCAAGCCTGTCCATGCATGTAGCAAGTAACCACACATACACACCCATGCAGAAAACTACAGCTTCCCCACCCCTCAGTCCTGCCTCAACGTGCCACGGACACATACACACAGTGGCATGCAAACGTTTGGGCCTATTGTAACTTGCCAAGTGATTAAAATATCATTGATATCCAAGAGGTGTAAGTTAAAGGGTAAGACATGTTCAAAATAAATACTTTTTAAATTCAATCTTAAACAGATTTTTTTTTTATTATTTATTGTGTTTGTTTTACAAAATAATGAACATAATAAAATGTTTGGGCATCCTGCACGGTCTATTCGCCCCCTTTGGCAGGTACTACAGCTTGTAACCACTTTTTAGAGTCTTCTAATTCTTTTTGAAGAATTTTCACCTATTCTTCTTTGCAAAAGGCTACTAGTTCTGTGAGTTCTTGCTTTATGAATGTAGTTCTTGGTCACCACCAGTGAGAAATGATTTGGACGGTGGATTGACCAATCTCAACACAGAACTGATACCTATGTGGTCATGTGACATTTCTTTAAAATTGGATATTGGACACCCCTGTTTAGTTTAGCCTCTACAGCAGTGGCCACTAACCCTCCTCCTGAAGATCTAATTTTCTGCAGGTTTCATCTTCAACCCAAATCTGCATCACCCAGTTTAGCGAATTATGGGCTTCTGAAGGCAAAAAATGAAGGATCAAGTAGGGTTGGAGCCAAAATGTTGATCTCCAGGAACTGAGTTTGTGACCACTTGACCCAAACATCAATTTTATGCTAATTTTAGAGCACAATTTCTGTGTGCTGAATTTAACATATTGTGGGGAAAAAAAACATTTGTACCTTTATTAATGCCACAATTTATGTTCTCTTTGTATGTTACATTCAGATAATAAACAGTACTTGTGCATTCAAAAATGTATGTTCTCAGTAGATATAGGTACAAATATAGGCCTTACCAAACCTGGGTTAACCCCTTTTTCCCCCCATGCTGTACTGAACTTGCACCAAACTGTGAGGTCCAAGCCTAGGTGTGAACCAAACCATTAATTTGTGTATGGTTACACCACTATAATTTAATGTCTTTTTTAAAAGACATTAAAAAACAATTTGGGTTGTTTTATGGCCATTATTGGATGCTTGTCCTAACCATACTCCTGTGGAATACAATTAACACGCTGTATGAATTTACTCTGAGCAGAAACAGCATGTGTGACGCTTTGTGTGTCTGTGTGTTACAGGAATTGAGGACGGTCTCTCTACCTGACTGGGCTGTGTCTCTCAGTTTGTGTTTTAAGGACAGTCTGCTTGCCGTTGGATCAAACAGTGAGTAAAGTGCAGTATTTGACGTGTAAATGACATGTCCTAGTCATTTCAGAATATGTGTTTGTGTTTTTTGTAAGAGAGTATTTTACAGATATTTGCCTCAGATTCATTGGCATCATTGTTGGATATGTGTTTGTGCTCCAGAGCGCGTGCTGAAGCTGATCAACTCCTCCAGTGGTCGCTTCCAGGTTTTTACGTGGCACAGTGACTCAGTTCACCTCTGCAGCATCAGTCCATCGGGTACGCAGCTGTTCACTACAGCTCATGGTGAGGTTTTCCTGTGGACCTTAGGAGGCCTGTGAATCACACTCACTATTGGGACAATCTTGAACATACATTGAAAACATACAGTGGATCATAAAAGTCCTGTCTCACGTGCACACGCTAACAACAAATGTGTTCACTACAGAATAAATGAACATTTTGAGTTTGAAATGAGGTTCACAGTTGTTTTTTGCATCTTTGTGTGTCTTCTTAGTGCTTTAGATGCAGCAGCATGTTTGCTCTGGGATTTTGTTGCAGTCGGTTTAGTTGTACCGCCAAAGCTGTGACCAAAACTTGCATTTTAAATCATCATATGCTATTTTAGATTGTTTGACTTGAAATTTTGTACATTTTGAAATAAATTTCATACATTGGTGTATGTGCATTTTGTCATGCTTTGCTTTAAAGCTACAAATCAGGGTTTTGTAAAGCTCTTTCTTTAAAATTCCAAAGAATTACTGAACGTACTGAAGCCAGTTATGAAAGCTTTTGCAAAAATCTGTTGTTCACAGACTACAACAAGCGAACCCAACTGTGGGTTATTCTGGTCCTGGAGGGTCGGATTCCTGCGCAGTTCAATTCCCAGGTTAGAGCAGGAAAATGGGCAAACTGTGCTGGGCTCTGGCCCCCATTGCCCACCGCTGAGACACACCTTTGGGCAAAATGTCCTTTTTTCTGGTGATCCATTGCTGCTATGCAATCACAGGGTCATGTTACCAATAGTGTAGCCAATAAACAGGCTCCTGAAAACCTCATCAGAGATGTTACTACATATCTGACACCACAAAGACTAGTACAAGCCTGCAGAAGAACATTAGCAGATCTACTTACTCACAGAACCGTGAAGACGCCCACTACACTCATATGTTTATGACTGTCAGGTGATTTCCTCACCCCTTTGCTGATGTCACTGATCTTGGCCTCCCCCTCACTGTCTTATACCGACACACCTGCATGCAATGCTACCAGTAGAGCTTCTCTAGTACTTTTAGTAGCCGTGAAAAAGTGGGGGCCCAATGAAGTGCTTGGCTGTGCAGATAAGAAATCTGTTTAAAATAAATTAACTGAACTAATCCAAAATGTAAGCAAACTGCCAACTTGCCAAACCTGACGGCTCCTTCCCCAGAAAGATCTAAACACAATTTGTTCATAATCACTATTGGAGAAATGATGCTATGTATAGTGTGCGAGAAAATTCTTCTTCTTGTGGTTCTTGTGGTTGTGTCCCAGTTCTCACTGTAAACCTGAGCCGCTCTACACACACTTGTAGTTGGACATCTACACACCTCGGGTCAGTTTGGCTAAGCAACTCAATCTTTGTTTCATCTGACCATTAAACCTTTCTCTCATATTGGAGCAAGTGCTTCGTCCCATGGCAATCCACAGCAGTGTAAAACCTGCTTGACTTTAGTGATCGACCAAAACAACCAAGGCCGACTGCCAAGGTCTGGAACAGCACCCAAACCTCCCAATAAATTGTACTGTAATGGTCTTGGAATCTGAAGGTGTTAAGAAATGGCTTCAAGAGACATTCCTGACATGTGAAAAACGTACATTCCTCTCAGATCTGCTCTGAGCTCCTTGGATTTTCTCATTGTACTATGTGCTGGTCAAGCCATTGAGTGCTGTACTTAACTATGGTCACTAACAGGAGGTTAGGAGTCCTTGCAAAAGACATTTGGGGGCTTTTGGCACTACTTAAATAATACTCACTTCTCAACCGCGTGTTTATTATAAATATATGTAATATAATATAATTGAAGGGAAGCCCCGACAGGGGGCGCTGATCGCTGGTGTTAACAGCGCAGAGGGGTCGGGTTCTCCTTGGACGGGAAATGGGTCACACGGAGAGATGAGCAGACCGATTTGAATTTTTTTTATTATTATTATTTTATTTTATTAAATCACAGTAAACCCAGTTCACTCACGACCGGAGGTGGTTCACAAACCTGGCAGGGAGATTAGGAGGAGAAAATGAAGCGCGATGTGCGGATCCTGCTGTTGGGGGAGCGTAAGTAGAAAATCTAGCAGTAGCTAAACTTAACAACTGTCAGAGACAGGAGGCTGCTGAGCTAGCCCGCTAACTAACCAACTAATACTAAATTCGCCAACTTCAATCCCGAGAGACTTGCTCTCTGTAAGCAACGCCTTTGGTAAATTTAGCTAGCTAGCTAACCTCGTGCTGTAAAAGCAGTCCGTGTCGGTGAAGCTAAATATCGACGCTACACTGAAAGTGTAGAGATCAGACAGCAATGAATGATCGGACACTTAGTTAGTTAGCTAGCTAGTACTCTCAGCACTGGTGTGTGTGTGTGTGTGTGTGTGTGTGTGTGTGTGTGATCTGTGTCATCTGTGTCTGTGGGGTACAGACACGTAGCTGGCCGCTGTGTAAACTGCAGTGTCTCCCCCTTCTCTGGATGGACGCAGGGACTAAACCCCGTGTCCTCTAGTAAGACAGATGGCAAAAATGACAGAGGCTCTACTCTCAGTTTTAGAGCATGAAAACGGATTTGTTTCATAAAACGTTTAACATCTTAGAAACGTAAGACGTCTGTTATTAGCCATAAAAAGAGTTGTTGGATCACCACACCTAGCTAGCGAGCTAAAACTGTGCACAGGTGGCCAGCTAGCAGCTAGCGCTAGCTAAACTTCTCAAAAACTGAGCAGCTTCTGAGGAACTGCGAGCGAAAATACTAGCCAGATAGCAAAGCTGCACACTGTTAAAAAAAAAATAAAGTTTCTGCTAGCGAAATATTTATAGCTGTATATATTTGTATCTTTACAGGTTTATTAAACAGCCTCAAATCAGTTAGCTTGCTAGCTACCAAGCTAGCTAGCTAGCTAACATATTAGGAAGACCGTCAAGCAGGACCGTAATTTTATGATGTTTACATTTGTGCTTGCTGTTATTATAGCTACCTATTTTCTAAAATTGCCTTTTCTTCTCCAATTAAGCGGTACATTTTAAGAAATAGAAATTTTAGAGATTGTATTTTTATTGGATAGCTTCAAATATTAGACTAGCTTGCTTAATATCGACCCCAGACACAAGCTTGGAGCAGTCTGACTAGCAGGCTGTTTATTAAATATAACTATTGGTATGAATATGAATATTATAATATATAGCATGTAGCTACATATTATAACGAATTAAACCAATTGATGTGTCAGTTGACCGTTAGCTGGTTAGCTGCCACAGCTAGCGGGTCAAATTCAAGGCTAACAGAAGTGCTAGCTAAGCTAAGTAACGGTGAGCTGCTGTACAGACGTTCATTCTGGGGTTACTGTCCATCATTAGTCTGGAAACAGTGTGAGAGAGAGAGTTGCTTATCTGCAGGTTCTGCTCAGAGACCCACAGCATGGGACAAATGAAAGGAAAACAACATGGTGAGAGGATGAGCACCGTTCCTTCAGATGGTGGTGATGGTGGAGAGTACTGTCCAACACATCGGTCCAACATCTCCCACATACGTTCAGCTGGGTTAAGATCTGGTGACTGCAAAGGCCACAGCGTCTGTTTAACATCACCTTCATATGCTCATTGAACCATTCACTGACCCCCTCGTGCCCTGTGCCATTCTGGTCGATGTTCATCATGGGTTAAAGGTGACCAGTCAGAATGGCTTGGCAGTGACCCTTCTCTTTTAAGAGGGACCAGATCTGCAAAATGCCTCTTGCAGCATAACAGAGCCACCGGACCCCTTCACTGTAGTGGACACCCATTCAGGTGTACGCCACACTTGTACTCTGTGTCGGACCATGTGACGTTTGTCCGCATCTCTGTAGGCCATTGATGGTTTTCTAATGAGATGTTTAAGGACTGCTCCACTAAGGCCTGCTGTAATAACACCACTGGCTTTTCTAACCGATGTTCTTGCTGTCTGTGTAATGCGTCCTTTTTCTATCCTCTGTCATTTTAATCCAAATCTGAGATCAGTCGGGTCCCCTCTCTACAGAGCATGTGCAGGACGTTTAGAACTGTTTAACTCCACCATGCAGCGCACCTGTCTAGGAACGTCAAAGCTTTCTATGTACTCATTTCTTCAGGTGTTTCCTGTAATTTGTCGCTTTGCCTGTAGCCGGACATAGCCAGTGTTGCCTGGGTGTACTCTTGCAAGCGGTGTTGTCTCTCTTGAGCTCTCCATCAGAAATCTTTGTTGGGAAATGCTTTGCACAAGCACTAAAAGCCTGTTGGTTGAGGACTTTCTCAGAAGGTAGATAAGAGTTGAGAGTCTGCAGTGTGAAGCATAAAAACAGGCCATAATATATTAACCTTAATAAAACTATCACGGAAACGCTCCGTTTTACCAGCGGGAGAACCGCTCGCTTTTGTTTTTCCATTCCCCCACTATAAACCAGTTCCCCACTATTTCACACCAGTAGAGCAACAACAACAGATATCAGTCCAGAGTGTGTACCACTACACACAGTGTTTAGACTGCAGTGTTTTAAAGGAACTGGGAGCTGATTGGTCAGGGAGGAGAGTCAGACTGAATTATTAGATATTAAACACACTATAAAACAATAATTTTAAGAAAAGTTTCTACGAAACTAAATCAGTCAGTCCAGAATGTCTCCAGAAACTAATGCTACAAATTTTACTGCAGTATTAATTAGCAGCTCATTTTATCTAAACTGTGGCTGTAAGCATTAAGAGACTCTGATGGGGACATCCATAGAAAATATTTCTCTGGTCTTGTTTGTATAGAGCTGTGACATTGCTCTGAAATTTATAGTGATCATTAATACGACCACTGCGCAACATCTGGCTGAGATGAGACCCAGAGGCTGGTTTGGTGGGACTTCACCTGTGCAGACAAGCTGACCTTAAACTGTGGGCGAACACCTGCAAGGGTCAGAGTCTGTTCATCTTTGAAGACATACAGCTTTGCTCTGTTGCTTAATCCTATCCTTAATAAGTCTGGTCTCCGCTCCTTATTCTGTACCTGTGGAAGTTCTGTGGACTCCTAATGCTTCATTCCCCTGCCTGTGTAACATGATGTAAATTGTTAAACGGTTCTAGATAAGAACCTCTGCCAAATGCTATAAATGTAAATGCAAGTGTGGCTTTGCTCCCAGTTTTATTGAGAGAGATTTAATGCTCTTTAAACTGACTAGGCTCTGTCTGTTTCTAGCCTTAATTAACCTCCATGTTGTCTGTTACCTCTATTTAGATTTGAGTATTTAAAATTATTTGACTTATAACGATCACACTCAATTTTTCCTCCTCCCTTAATGTAGTTAATCAGCCAAAACATGTTTGACATGACGTGCTGAGCCTGTTTACACCTGGCATTAACATGCATTTTGTATCCCCACTGTGATCAGATGAGATTTTTCCATTCAATTCCTGGTCTGGGTGACTATGCTGTGCTACACAAATAAGAGTCCTTGAGCAAGACTTCTAATACTACATTGGTCCAACTCTATAATACATGTAACCTTGTAAGTCGCACTAGATAAGAACGTTAGCTAAATGCTGGATACTTTACTGCTTGAAAACAACTATTTTCAATTAAGGTGGTCCAGCTCTGGGAGATTGTAAACTGTTTAGAGGAACTGTGGGGGACGCATTCCTGTTACGACGTGATCAGAAACTATGATGCAAACTGTTTAAACCTCATGGACATTTACTCCCCCAATCGTAGCACTGCCGCCATTTACCTGTAAATAAGCACCAGTGTAAGCATGTCCGCACATGCAAACCCAACCCCCTCTCCCCCCAATCAGTATTTCCACTTGCCTGACGGCATCCGATCACAGGAAACACATTCCGTTTACACTTGTATGTGTAAGTGTGGACGAGATCCGTCTCTGACCACCTCTAAATGTGGATTAAGAGATCTGCTCGTAATCCAATCACAGTGCATCTTGGGGTTTTTTACACCTGGCTTTAATGTGGATAAGTACAATCCGACCGTGACCCGATCACCAAAAGAACTGTAACACATGGACAGAAGTGCCCTGTATAGTATCAGTCTTGAAGCTTGAATTGGGTCATTTGGACACTAAACACATCTTGGCTGATTTATAAAGTGTTCCTCTGTTTTTCATGTTCTCTCCACTCTCCTTTCTCCAGCCAAGGTGGGGAAGACCTCTCTAATCATGTCCTTGGTAGGAGAGGAGTTTCCTGAGGAGGTGAGCCTTCCTTCTTGTGTTGTCTTGTTTTGTCTACACGGTGAGGTGCAGCTGCATAAATGACAGCAATTTTCTTTGATAGGTTCCCCTGCGGGCTGAAGAGATCACCATACCTGCAGATGTCACACCAGAGAAAGTGCCCACGCATATAGTGGACTACTCTGGTAAGCTAGTGCTTGTTGAAATTTGGTATGTGTATAATCGTGTATCAATTAGATCATTTTTTTGATATCAGTATTCACCTTATTTCACCATGCCCACTTTCAAGAGTTTCTTCTGCCTTTAGCTTATTGTAAAGTGATTGCAGTTTGAAGTAGGCTTCTGCTGTGGACCCTGTGTAAAGTAGCTAGCTGTGCTAACCCAACATGCCAACAAGCTATTTAAGGCACAGCTAACTAGCCTTCCAACACAACCCAAAAAGATCGGACCGCTGTGGGGCACTTATATCCGCCGCCTTCCAAAGAAGAGCACCTGTGTCTATGGTTAAAGAAGCTAAATTTTAAATATCCACCCAGATGTCCATACGTCTGCTCTTACTGTTATGTGTAGAGGAAGATGTGACTGGTGTTTGTGAGGCAGGTATAACATCCTAGGAGTCTAGGAGTCAACCTAAGAGCCTTGCAAACATGCGGCCGCTTCACCGGAGCTTCATAACCAAGCCATTTCTCTGGGTAAGGATGTTCTGGTGTTTGTTTCCCCTCCACAAAATTGTAAGAGGAGAGAGGTATGGACGCATGGGTGTTTAAAAAGTGGCTCTGAATACTAAAAAGTAACACTGCTGTTCAAGCAAAAATCTTCTCTCTTTTCAATCACTGTGACATCCTCTAACTGAGCAATATTACACTACAGCTGTATGTTTATTATCGCCGTGATCCACCGTAGCGCCAGAATTTTAACGCAAAGATGGCCACCTCGAAGGACAATAAAGGGAACCGAGACTTGCTTGATTCATTTTAACTGGTTTCTTTGCTGCATAGGGTTGGTTTTGGTTGATGGTGTTGAAGGCTTGTAATTGCTTGTGTTTGCAGAGAGTGAGCAGACTGATGAAGTGCTGAGACAAGAAATTGTTAAGGTAAGTATTACCTGTCTTGGCATTTGCATCATTTAGCATTTTAGAAGGTTCTTCCTTCAGCACAGCTTCTTTCAGTGTGTATGGGTGAAAGAGTCTTAATTTTAATAATTTCTAAAGAAAAAATATATATATTTTTTTTTCTCATACATGCTACTACTTAAAGTGCTGAATGCTCAGATGTAGTCTTGGGACACCGCTACTGTTTCAGGTTTATTTTTATTTTTTGTGTTTGTTTTTCTAAGGAATCTTTTAATTTATACAACACATTTACCATAATAAATGTAGAATATTTTCTTTGCATCCAACTGAACAATAGCAACATACAAAAAAGTATTATTATTATTATTATTATTATTTTTTTTTTATTGTTATTAAATAAATAATAAAATGCGCACAAGCCATGTTCAAACCTAAGCTCTCATTGTGCAAAGTTTATAGTGTTACAGCGCTGCTCGTACTTCATTGCAACATTTTGATTGTCTGGTGCTATAAATGGAAAACAGTGACTGCAGCTCTGTGCCAGAGCTCATTTACTGAAAGAGTCAGCATTAGACTGCAACATATAGATAATATGATATAAATAATAATGTAAATGTCTTTACATTTATTTTGGTATGGAATTGAGTTCAATATGCAACCAAATACAAACAAATGAAGTACCAAATACTGATGTACATAATAAAATTTTAAAAAATCTTAAATTTTCAGTCAGTAAACTTAGATGGATGCGAGGTGAGATGAATAGAGAATTACCTTAACTTGGAAAGTAAAAATTAAATGAGGCCTAAACAGTATTAAGTGTCCCGGTACTACTTATAAGCACTGAATGTCTTTGACCAGGGTTAGTCTCAGCATGCTAACCTTAGTAATCAGTTTGTAGAATTATTTGTGGATTTCAGTGGATGGGTGGATATTCTGATGGTAATGTTAGTTTATATCATAATAATATTTATAATATTAGTGCTGCTTTTTTTGCCATCTTTGCAAAACATTATTTTCTTTAGTAGCATGAAAAGCTTTGTCAGATCTAGGAAATTAGCCCAGTGAGAGTTTGATCTTTAATCAGTCTCTGTGGTTTGCGTGTGTTTCTGTAGTCAATGCCGATATCTGCTTTCTAGGCTAATGTAGTATGTGTGGTGTACGATGTAACGCAAGAGGAGACCATCGACAAGGTACACTCATACTTTTCATACTGTCCTACCTTCTTTCTTGTATTCCTTTGTTTCCCTGCTGTATCTCTGGCTCATGGTTTAAGTGTTGTTATTTCTTCTCTCTTAGATCAGGACTAAATGGATCCCGCTTGTGAACGGTGGAGCAGAAAAAGGCAGCAAGTACATCACAGTCACTGTCTCTCTTTCACTTGCCTGTGTGTTGCTGATAAAATAGGCCAATATTAGTATTGCTGTTTTCAAAGTCATGATTTTGATCAGGTGTTTAGTTAAGTTTGGGTTAAAAAAGTGAATGAGCCCAAGCTTCCCCGAGCTAAATCTTACTCTGCGATTGTGAAAGTTAGTGTGACCGTGTTACCCAAGGCAAAACCATGTTTCCAGAAATGAAACTTACTGTGATATTTTGGTGTTAATGGTATGTATTTATAGGGTTATGAAATTTCACCTGAAATAACCACATCCTCGCACTGTGTGTGGTGCAATGTTGTTAGCTGTTTCGTCCTGTTGAGTAGAGGAGTAGTTGAGACATGATGGCCTACTTTTAGAGTCTTATCTTAAGCAATTTATTTGTAACCAGCTCATTTCAAAGTCTAGAAGTTTAAATAGGGAAACAATGTTATCAGTATCAGCCGATGCCCAGGATTTTCAGTATCAGAACTGGAAAATGAGTGGGACCATGCCAAACAGTTTTGGCAACAATAACCATTAAAATGACTTCAAAACAAACTCTGAAACCAAAGGAGAAAGTATTTTATGGAGTTTTTGAGGTTTTAGAGCTGGAACGGGAAAGTGAAACTTAAGTTTGCTGGAGTCAGACAGCAGTGAGAGCTGTGAAATCTATAATAACAAAACCTGACTAAATAAAACTAGCTCCTTTCTCCTGTTTACTAGTGATTACTCCTGGTTTGGCACTAGAATTAAAAAAGACCCCTTGAGGTTGATGACATAAGTTTGGCAAGGGAGATAAAGAAATACAGTATAACATGTCATCAAGTGTGGATAATACACAAAGCCTTGTCTGCTGTACAATTACCTATTCTTGTGTTGGAGAGGTTGGAGACTTTGCTGCCTGTTCACTGTCTATTCCAGCTAGAATAACTTCATAGCTGTAGGAGGAGTCAACTCTTACCATTTTCCATTTTCCTGGTGAAAGTAGACCCATGGTGACACGAGATTCAAAAGCAAAAAGCGTTGGAGGACATGAAGGCTTTACTTTATAGCCTCTAAAATGTAAATATTAAAACGAAATTCAGGAAAATGCCTATTTTCTTTGTGATTTTTATCATGTTGTGACCCCTGCAGATTCATTTCAATAGCTTTCATTACATATTTGAAGACTTTTCAGTTACATTATTTCATGAAATTGCCTCTAGTTTATGTAGGTCCTGAGTAGAAAGCCTCAGGATTCGGGTGTGTAATGTCAGGCGGGAAATGGAAAAGGCTGGAATGTTAAGAGGTTAAAACATCTGAAGAAACTGACACCCAGCAGTACTACTTCCAACTACTGGTCGTCACACCAGTCTTTCTGTAATGGGACAGTTCCTCGCCCAGCACTACCTGCATGTCGTACTAATGCATGTTATCAATAGAACTGTGTGTTGCATCCTTGTTATTGTCTTGTTGCTGCAGGATTCCCATCATCCTTGTGGGCAACAAGTCTGACCTGCGCTCCGGTAGCTCCATGGAAACCATCCTTCCAATCATGAACCAGTTCTCTGAGATTGAGACCTGCGTGGAGGTTAGAACGACTGGCCACACACACTTACTCACATTAGTCTCTAGAAAGCAGTAAAGGACATTTCTCATTAAACATTAAGAGGGATGTGTGAGAGTATGTAAGTAACTGTAAATTGTTACTGTATTTTACTATTATTTCTTTATTTCCTGGAGTACCATTAATATGTAGCACTTGTAACTTCATTCAGTTACGTTAAGGAAAGAAACATACTTTTTACTCCTAACGTTTTCTTTTAGACTTTCAGAGTTATTACAAATCTAAGTCTATGAAATATTTCCTCTTTGTCTATTTTTGTCTTTCTCTGGCCAATCTGTTTTTTTGTTGTTGTTGTTGTTGTTGTTGTTTTTTGTTGTTGTTTTTTTTGTGAAGGCATTCGATCTAATTTATATCAATGTAAACTTAAATGGCCCAATACTACCCATTATTCTTACTGCAAGTGTGTAATTAGTTTCTATTTGAATTTTCAGAAAATTAAAACATTTAATAAAAATAAGTAAAAATAATATGTAGTAATTTTTTTATATATAAAATTGTTTTTATCATATCACATTGTCAGACATGGTCATAAACTAGTATTGCCACTTCTACCTGCCTAATGACTGTTATGACAATTTACATGGACTCTTAACTGTCTTCCACCATTAACTGTCATTACTCTTACTATAACTACTTTGACTATATTGTCATATTATATTATGATTATTATTTTATGAAATTAGGATTATGTTGCACACCTGAGCAGCAAAACAGTATAATGTGGTGGCTCTGTGATATCAATAATTGTATCAATTGTTCTGACCAGAGGAAGATTAGTCCCCCTTGTGAGTTTTGTTTTTTCCTCCAGCTCTGAGGGAGTTTTTCCTTGCCACTTTTGACGTTGGCTTGCTCACTGGGGGTCTTAAGTTTTCATGTGGTCTTATGTAGTTGATTTCTTGTCTTCTTACTAATTACTGATTCTGTAAAGCTGCTTTGTGACCACACTTGTTGTAAAAAGCCCTATACAATACATTTGAAATAATAATAATAAAGAAATTCAAAAGCATTTAAAATATGAATACAAAATAAAATAATAAATAATAAATGAATATAAAACAATATATACAGAGAAAAGAGAATATACAGAATTAATGAAAAGGAAATATGTATACATAAAATACATAGAAAAATGATGCAAATGAAAATACTTGTGTAAGTGGTGTAAGTGTGTAAACCATTTTATTTATTCCGTTTACGGTAGGTTTTTTTTTTTTTTTTTTTTTTTTTGACTAGACCCACTATTTATATAATAATTTTCTAAAGCAGTTTAAGTGTAAATTACTATGCAACTAAAGGCTGTTTCTCTTGCTGGATGCTGCCTGTGGTTCTCTTTTCCTGCGTTTGTCAGCATAACCCCTATCTAATATCCTAATCTTGCTGAAATTTACACAGTGTGCGCATATCTGGTTTTGTTTTCTCAGTGTTCTGCTAAGAACCTGAAAAACATTTCCGAGCTGTTCTACTACGCGCAGAAAGCTGTCCTGCACCCTACTGCACCTCTGTACGATCCCGAGGACAAACAGGTACACATGCACGTACACCTGCGCACACACCTCTAATGTAGGAATCCCATTAGCACTACTATTTCAGTCAAGTGTGCTAAAGCGTCAAACTGAAGTGCCATGCCGGGATTTGAGGATTACGTTTAAAAATGAAGGGTTTAGTAAGAACTGGCAGAAATTCAGTCCGACTGAGAGCAGAGTGAGGTTTTCTGTTCACTGTGTTTAATAGTTTATTTATAGCTGTGATTGACAGTTCGCTTGTTGTGGACTTGAATATTATGGTAATGGAAAGTATTTTGTTCTTAATATAACTGTTCTTTTTCTGGGGCAGATTGAGTTACTACACATCTGTTAATGAAAAAGAAACAGCAAGAATTCAGTGCACAACATTTTCTAAAAAGAGCCACAGGGTCACAGATATGCTTCGTGTTATTTACAGTTTAACATGGAGCACGTCTAATATTTGGTTAAATATCACTTAGCAATTTGCACCTTTTTTTGACAGATTTTTGACTCCTCTTCTTGGCAGAGACAAAATAATTTGTTGGATTTCTAAACTGCTTAATCTATTCCACACCCACCTTTAATGTGTGTTTTGGGGTCTGTTGGAACACCCAGTTGTGATGGTTTCAGGTTGTGCTGAAGGTTTTGTGCAATATACCAGTTCTAAAACTGCCCCAGAGCATGTTGTTGTTGCTACCATCACCACGTTAATCAGTTGGTACAGTGTTCTTTGTGTTGAATGCTACATCTTTGCCTCCCCTGACCATAAAACATTCCTCCAGAACTTATTTCTTATTTCTTTGTCCATGTGGTTCAGCTGCAAACTTTAGTCAAGGCTGAAGGTGTCGATTTTGGGGCAGGGCCTTTTTTTCTTGGCCAGCTGCCTCTTTGTCCAGGGCAATGACTTGACGACAAGCAACAATTTGTTACAGCAGCTGTCAGTTCTGGGCAGGTCTGCATGTTGATAGTTCCTGGGTTGTTTCTGACTATCTGAACCAAGCTGAGGGCAACACTTTGAGTCTCTTTCCAGACCTTGGAAAAGTGGTTACACCTCCCAAAAACTTGTATAGATATTGAACCTGATGATCTTGGAATTTGCAGTTGTTAAAAAACATCTCTAAGAGACATTCCTGACTCGTTTGGAGTTTTCAGAACCATTGAATTAATAATCTAAGAGGCTTTATGTGTATTTCTGATCTATATGCATACATTTAGAACATCTGGTTAAACATGTGCACCAAATTCTATGCATTTTCTTAGTCATTCAGCTCCAGAAAAAGAACAGTTTAATGAAGATCATTGAAAGGCCAGTATTGCCATGGCACTCATCATGGTCATGAGTGCAATGTAGAATGTTCCTCCAAGTCATATTAAGCCTTCCAACAACTCGAAGAGAGCAGGGCCAGTTATGATCTCTGCACAGGAAATTTGCCACAGTGAGGTGTTAAATTTAACACTGAGTGTTGATACAACACTGGAAAATTTGCTGTGTGAGACTCTCACTTGTGGCATCACCAATGATTTAACCTGCAAACTCCTGATAGGGGTCCCCTGCTTCAAACCTTTTTTAATCACATTTTGAAATTTAGATTTTACCCTTCCACTTTTAGAAGATCAGCCCTAAGCAAGTACAAAATGGCAGGGTATAGCTATGCAATGCATAGCCGGCTATTGCTCAACCCCCTAATAACTAGCCTGAGCACATCCACTAGTTACTGAATATATGTCGATATATGTGTTGAAAAAGCTGCTTTTTTTTGTTTGTGTTGTAGCTGAAACCACTGTGTGTTCGTGCCCTCAGTCGGATCTTCAGCATATCCGATCAAGACAACGATCGAATTCTCAGCGATGCTGAGCTTAATAACTTTCAGGTAAGAGCATCCACCTCAAGGGTGTGTTTGTTTGCTTCCTTGTTTCTTGTTTCTTAAGAAAGTGAAAAGGGACACTAGTAAAATGTTGAACTGGATATTAGATTTTATGAGGAATTTTTAACTGGAAATTGGGTCAAATTTTTTGGGAGTGCTAGGTTTGATACCTCTAACCTATATTTCAGATTTTCATTTGACATTTGGGGAAGTCACTAATATTTGTGTGTGTGTGTGTGTGTGTGTGTGTGCTTTTGTGAAGAAATCCTGTTTTGGGAACCCATTGGCCCCTCAGGCTCTGGAGGATGTTAAAACTGTAGTGTGGAAAAACACCAGTGATGGAGTGCAGGACAACGGACTGACGCTTAATGGTAACACACATTCACGTGAACTGGAATTTCAGGCACATTCAGGCACACAGAAAATAACGATAGGAAAAACACATAGGGCTATGCATGAAACAGAAAGGTTTGAAATTCACACCCGGTCACCAACAAGGTCGTCGTTTCCGTTGCGGTCTTATTGAACAACATATTCATATGCTTTACATGCTCCTCTTGCTTGTGTGTGTCTTTTCAGGTTTCCTGTTTCTGAACACGCTTTTCATTCAAAGAGGACGTCATGAGACCACATGGACCATCCTGCGCAAGTTTGGTTATGACGACACTCTCGAACTCACCGATGACTACCTCTATCCACAGTGAGTTTGAATTCACCTGTGCATTAATGCAATAGTATGAAGGGACACCCCCCCCCCCCCCCCTTTTACCTAAGGTGTAGTTGCTTACCCCACACCCCCAATCCCTTTTCATTACTACTACATGAAAGCTTAGACTTTGCTAGTTTCTCTTTTGTATCTAGCTAATCAAATTAAATCACGTTTATTGTCATGTTACGTCACGTGAGTAAAAAAACTTGCATGGTCCCTCCCTAAAAAAAGAACAGATATTTACAAAATAGAAATACTAAGTATTTACACATTAACCTATACTATAAATACTTTATTTACAATATTGCACATTTACTTCACCTTGAGTTCACATCTCTGCATAATGCTGAAGAAAAGGATGCACCACCTTCTCAGGTTATAGGGGGAGATGATTAGAAGAGGGGTTGGTACGATTCTAACGTTTCCATCCAACCTGTTCTTTAGTACCCTCTGCCTCCCAAATATTTCTTTCCTCAATGCACCTGATTTATCAACTTTTTTGTGAAGTCAAGATCAAGCATGTTTTTAATAGTTGAAATTGTGCAGAGAAGCACTGATTTTAGCATTTTACTTCATGTGTATTTATGGATCTTCGCATCTTCTCAGGTTACGAGTACCTGTCGATTGTACGACAGAGCTGAATCATCTCGGATATCAGTTCCTTCAGAAGCTCTTTGAAAAGTATGATGAGGTAATCAATTTAAAGAGCCTATGTTTTTATCCTCGTGACTCCGAGAGGTATATGTGGTAACCGTGATGGCTAACTGTTTTTCCTCTCTTTTTGAATAGGATAAAGATGCCGCTCTCTCGCCGGCGGAACTGAGGAATCTGTTTGGCGTGTTTCCCTACATGCCCTGGAGCGAATCTGTGTACAGCAGCGTCCACACCACAGAGGAGAGCTACATTTCTCAAAAAGGCTACCTCTGCCAGTGGACGTAAGCAAACCTGTAACCGTGTTTGAGTGACCTTGAGAAGGAAAGTGAACCAGGAGTATGGTACTCAACCATTTAGACGTCATTATATTTCTGATGCAGTTTTCAGTGATTTAAACATTTGAAGAACTTGAGTGAAATTCGTGACTGATTTACAGAGACTCCTCAGTTGGTTATGTAACCGTTTGTTGGTCTATATGCAGGTTGTCTGCGTACCTCGACGTCCATAGATGTCTGGAGTACCTGGGTTACCTTGGTTATCCCATTCTAATGGAGCAGGATTCTCAGACGTCTGCTGTTACGGGTATATATGCACACAAAGACACAAGTTTTTCCTCCCCCCCCCTTTTTTTTCAAAGCATTGTATGGTTAGTATGCTTGGCAGCAGGTGTAAACACATTACTGTATGTTAACTATAATTTAAACTCAGTGTTTTATCAACTAACTATTGTTTTTTTTTGTTTTGTTTTTCGATGAAAGTGTTGAAAAGTCTAAACCGTCAATCATATGCTCACAAATTAGAGACTCAAACTAGAAATAGTTAGCACTAAAATAAACTACATACAGTATAAGGATGGAATATCTCGTGCATTTACCTTCAAAAGTACCAAGGAGAAAAAGAAGCCGTACTTACCTCCACTTTTAGCACTGACCATCTCGCAATGCTGCCACCTACTGGAGGTGTGGCGGAGTGTTTGATTCTGCATGACTAAATGTAAATAAATAAATACATTTTGACTAATAATTTGAGTACTGTAGTATTTAACTTTTTATCTGTCTCTCACTCTCAGTAACAAGAGAAAAGGCCTTAGATCTGGAAAAGGGACAGACACAGCGCTCTGTGTTCCTTTGCAAAGTGATTGGTCCTCGTGGGACAGGAAAAACAGCCTTCCTACAAGCCTTCCTGGGCCGGAGTCTTGTGGTGAGACAACAGCTATATGTTCTACTGAGTTTGAGGAGATGTTTGTGCTGTTCTGAACACAGGGCCACTGTTGCAAGGATGTTATATTAACAGATGCTGTTAATTTGCAAAAGTTGCATTAGTTGGATACATCTTCTTTTGTGTGTGTTCTGTATGTATTAACACGTCAAATAGTGTTCAGACATATGTTTGTGTTTCAGAGCGACAAGCGCAATCCCAGTGCCTTCTCTCTCTACACCATAAACACCGTCACTGTTGCCAACCAGGAGAAGTATCTCATTGTAAGTGAACCATCTTACAACCTCAATTAGATCACATACAGCGAGTCCAGTTTTAGCTGCAGAGGGCTGGTGTGGCTGTACATTGTCATTCCTATCAAGTGGGAGCACAGTTATTGTCTCAGTTGAGATTTAACACTTCCAGCCTACTACACCTCATGTTTTGGACAGGCTACCGCACACTTAAGGGAATGTTTTTTTGTTTGTTTGTTTGTTTTTTAATACCCCTGAAAGTGTAAGTCTAAGGTTCTTGTTTTTGTTACATTGTAAACGTTTAATGAGCTTAGTTTTTGCCTCACATTGCAGTTTAGCGAGCTCACTAACGTTTTTGGCATGATATACCTACATCCTGTCATCACCTTCGAGGGCCTATACTTGACCTTGATTGGTTTCTATAAAAGTCCCATGTGTCTGGCGCCGCAGTGTTGTCAATTCGACAGGTCGCCCTTACCGGGAGAAGATGAATGAACAGATTATTTTGGTTGCCACTACCCTAATGCTATGCCATTACTACCAGCAGCACCAATTTCATGCCCAGCATGTAAGACTATTTTGAATTTGCCAAATGCACGCACTCATTTCACAACAATTACATGTGTCACTGTGTCATACAGCTGCTCATGTTTACTTGCTTTCTTGTTTACAGTTCTGTTCCTTCTTTAATGGATGATGATAATAGCCGGCCTCAACTTTGTGTAATTGGTCCGAAGGTCTGAACAATCCAAATAAGGGTTTTCACACTGCAAACAAGCCCAATCATAGTTCAGTTTGATCCAGACTAAGACCACCATGTCGGTCCGTCGGTCTGGGCTGTAGCACCTTTCACGTCTGCTGTTTTGGATCAGACCAAATTGAAAAGTCGGAAGATCTGGACCAAACCGTGTAGATGTTAAAGCACCCTAAGATATAGGCAAATAGGAGCATGGCTTTACATTTTTGGACAGCTGTCTGACATGCATCTTGTAGCATTCTGAAGAAGACTCTGAATTCTCATGATATTGGGCATTTGTTACTGTGGTTTTGTTGGGTTATGGAATAATTGAGGAATAGTTGATGGTGTTCTGCATCCTCTGTGGCATGATTTAAGGCTTTGGGCTCTGTTTACTCTTGAATGGCTTCACTGCTTCATATTAACAGTAATATCATCTGTGTCCATGTAAAGCGAAGCAAGATCACTCTCTGTTTGTATTATAAACACAACAGTCTACTGTGTCACTTCCTGTCTGATATCCATATTTTTTTGCTGCAGCTGGAGGAAGTTGATGTGGAAACGGAGTTCCTGAAGGCGGCTGATGCAGCATGTGATGTTGCCTGTCTGATGTATGATGTCAGCGACCCAGCCTCCTTCAACTACTGTGCTAGTATATATAAGGTATCTATACACAAACACAGTGTTAATGCCAGGGTGTGTAAACTCTGTCGGACAGAAACACATACTCTTATGGAAGCCTACAACATTAAAATGAGATGAAACTGTGGTTTGCAGTGTGGTGCAACTGTCTAAGTGTTTGTTTGATCCCTGTTGATGTCCGAGTGAGTTAAAAGACAAGAGAATTTACCTTCTCTCTGGGTGGATGTGATGGGCCTCCCTTTACCCCAGTTGCTCAACACGATGCAAGACAACATCTGTGTTTGTTAGCTGGTGTTAGAGAATTGGCAGTTAGTGTTCTTTTCAAAGTTGGGCTGTCCAATGACCTGGTGTTCGCTGCAGTTCAAAAAGTTGCTGGTGATAGTCCTCGTTATTAACTGGGTGGGAACTAACAGCAATGAAATTGTGGGAAAATCACTAAACTGAGTAAATAAATGGAGCTAAAATAATGAGCACTGGACAAGTATTGGCCCCTGTATTAGAAATGTATGCATTGTAGCTTCTTCAATTCTGTCGTCACTTTTTGACCACAGGCTCAGTCTTGGCTATACATCTCTGAGTGGTGGACCACTGGCATGATGCGCAGTACATAACGTGAAAAGCTTAACCAGTGATTGCATAAACTGCAATCAAACTGCAATAAACCTTGAACACAAACACGCACTGTACAGTTGCAGATGATAATGATTTAACCCCTATAGCATAACACAACTCATTGAGGATGAATTATTTTGATTGCAACTGTATATAGTTTTATGTAAACATTTGGGGACCCTTGGCCAAATAAGACATTGTCATTTTTGACACAAGCTCCTCTAAGCAACTGGATTAATATGTCTGTGGATATAATATAATGCTGGGGATTGCTACGAGACAAAAATTAACTGCATGTCATGAAAAGAACACCTTGCTAACTGTGAAGCATGGTGTGGATCTGATGCATCATGTTTGGGGTTGTGTTCCAATTCGTGGCTTTGGCAGTATTGCAGTATTACACGGGTGGAGGGAAAAGTAGATCCCACAAAATATCAACAAATCCTGGATGCAAATGTCAAACCATCGATTAAAAGGCAGAAGGTGAAGAATGAAAGGCTACTGTAACAGGATAATGATCTACTTCTCAATAAGAAAAATGACTATTTGGGGGTGCCCAAACCTTTTTGTAAGACTGTAGAGCTGAGGTCGACTAGATTCTACCAATAGGTGTTTTGTTTACTCATGCAGAAACATTTTATTTTATTTATTTTTAAAAATAAATAAAATAAAATAAAATAATTTTTTTCTTTGTGTCTTCAGCAGCACTATATGGAACGTGGGGTACCGTGTGTGGTTGTAGGGTCCAAGGTTGACCTGCCAGAAGTGAAGCAGCACCACGGCATGAGTCCAGCTGAATTCTGCTACAAACACAGGCTCCCTGCTCCACTGCACTTCTCCACAGTGCACGCGCACAGCAACACGCACATCTACACCAAGCTGGCCTGGGCAGCCATGTATCCGTATGTACTCACACACATGCTCCCACAGAGTGATTCTGACAAATATAAACATAGAAATGGTTGATTTTTAGTTAAGAATTTAGTTCATGGTTATAAAACACACATATATATATATATATATATATATATATATATATATATATATATATATATATATATATATATATATATATATATATGCCATTGTTTTTTTGAAGGTTCTCCGTTTGTGTAATGGTGTCTTCACTTGTCTGTAGGCACTTGAATGGGTCGGACATGAGCAGCACTTCTTTCTGGCTTCGCGTGACTCTTGGGGCTGCAATCGCGTCTGTACTGGGCTTCGCCTTCTACAGAGCCTTCTTCAGACACAAATAACACACACATACACACTCCAACAACATTCTTTGATCATCTCATTCTCTTTAGTTGATGGCCATCCCTCTCTCTGTCTCACATACGCACGAACAAACACACCCACACACACACCCTCTCTTTCTCTCTGTCTGCCTTACCATATCATTTAGGACAGCATCCCCTTGGAGGAGGTAAGCGTTGGTGTGGAAGCCCAGTATCTGTGGCTGCGGTCACCAGGACTAAGGGCAGCCCTGTACCATTCCAGTGGGACAAATCCTCTTCTGCATACCCAACAATAGCTGCAAACTTTATGCTGGACAAGAAAGCTGAATTCATGATCACCATTTATGGTGGATGTTTGACCCAATGTGACGTTTTGCCAAATCGATGTGCTTTGGTTTAGCTGAAGCCTGCACACACCTAAACAGTGTCCATAATGGAGAAGGAGAGAATGTGTGTAGGACAGAGTGTGAGCGTGAACGAGATCCAATTGCAGCCTTCAGGCAGTGGGAGAGCTGCTGCAGTTGTGTTAAAATTATTATATTAAGGTGGAACCTCCTGGTTGCCAATTCAACCAGATGTTCATTGCATTGTGATGACTGATGGGGAAGAAGATTTTCCCTTCAATTTTCTTTCCAAAGAAAGCTGGTTTTGGACCATCTGCACTTGTCTTCATACTATTGGCCCTTTGTGGAAGGCAAAGCCATCTGAAATTAGCTCTGAGTCTACAGAAGCTGGATGGTTGGGTCTTTTTAAAAGGGGAATTCCACCAGGTTTTCAAAATTTCTAAATTAAATGTATTATTTTTTTTTATTAGATAATTACAGTCAGAATTATTTACAGTGCTGATTATAGGAACCATTGGTCACAATGTCTGCTGTGTTGATTTAGATATTTCATGTACCATCCAAAATGAGCACTGAGTTCATGTGACATCTAATCTGTCTAGATTTCTTTTGAGTAGCGAATTTAATGTCAAATCAATCTGTTTTTTTTACTTTGGAAAACTGGTGGAATTCTCCTTCAAGCTGTGTTTATACAATTGCATCAGCTATATCCTCAAAACTTTACAAAATCCCATTTAATCAGCTATAAATGTTGTAAACCTGTCCAATCCCACCAGGTTCAAAATCTTGCTGTTAAGTAGAGGCAGTAAAACCAGTGTGTGTGGATTTAAAGCAGATCTGCTTTTCATATGCTTTTCAAAGATCAATGCCTTTTTGTTCCCTGTATGTAATTCAAGATGTTGTCATTCTGCATGGTTTGATGTGAAGTGATGCCTTCTAGGGAATCTTACTGATTGATTTTGTTGGAAAGACTAATTTTGTTACGGGGTGGTAATCAGGTTTTATTTTCTACCCGAATGATAAGTGAACCTATGCCGCTCTTCTTAGTTTTATATGGTATGTTGATGGTAAAAAGGGTCATAAATCTGAAAACCTAACCATTTTATTTGGGGTTTGTTTTGGTTTGCAAAGCCTTGCATGTATATTTCCACCATGAACAGATTTTTTAAAACTATATTGTATACAATTATCTCAGCACAGACTTTGTGTTGTAGCTTTTAAGGAGGATTGAACAGTTCCCATTGACACAGCTTGGGAGAACTGACTCAGTAAGGTGCTGTAGAATGTAGCATTTCCACACCAAACCACTGGCTTTGATTACATCCTAATCATTCATAAATGCAGACGTTTTTTGAACGGTCGGTGCTAATTCCCCTTTAAAAACTGAACGCAAAAGGTCGTTATTCCGAAAGCTCACCAATGAAATGATAAAAGTGATTAAACTCTCCAGTATTGTGAAATAACTGACATGATTCCATATCTGACCATATCCATTATACACCTGCATTTGAGTGTATGCGCACACTTTTAAACGGTCCAGCTGCAGTCCTTCAGTTTTTGACCCCTGGGTTGTGGACATGCACCCCTGTGATTTATTTTTTAATTTAATCAAAATACAGCCAATTGAGAAGCTGGAATGTCCTAAAAAGATATTTTGTAATAAAAGGTGTTTTTTTATGTGGGAATGGTCTTCTGGTCCTGTTTATTAGCATGTTGTGAATCTTGAGATGCTGTATGGCTTGGAATACTGGGTGTGATCATGTGCTCTGGTCAGAACAGCTAGTTGACTAATTCACTGCACCGGCAATGTGTCATTGATGTGATTTTCTCCACTTGACCCTTCTTAGACGTAGAGAGGCAATACTCTTATCGTACCTCACAGCTCTTTGATGCTTACTGTCTCCTAAAGTATTCTTGAGCGGGCATGAGTGGATCAGCAGTGATCAGACTTGACTATTGAAACTGGATCCTTATGTCCAAAGTGTGAGTTTTTACATTTAGTAAACGAGATGGCTGTGTCCCAAACAAGCTCTGTCTACTCTTTATCACCTATTCCCACCCATCTCTCAGTCACTCACCAATGGGGAAAATCACCTAATGTAAAATTGTACACATATGAAATGAAATGCTAACATGGCAAAAGACAGTTAAAGATATTGCAATTAAATATTTAAAGTGACTTGCCTAAAGTAATGAGTCCCTCGTGTGTTTCACCTAACTTTGTTTAACTATCAGCTTTTACTGACTCAGCTTTATTGAGCCTCATCACTGAACCCAGTTTCGTTTTCAGGCTGCAATTACTGACCAATTATCTGTCCTTATCAGATTAGTTTGGAGTTTTTTGCACATTTGAACTACTGTTTATTTATTTTTTTATTACTGTTTATCCGAACACTGTAAGGAAACATTGTCTCATTTTGTCTAATTATATGAAGTTTATATAAATAGATGGAGAGAGTACGTGTACATATATGATTTAACGTCTTTTTGGAGCTTTTTATTTTAAAGTTTTTTTTAATATATATATTTATATTTATATATTTTAAGAACAACTGCCAGTTTACCTAGTATCAAAAAGTGAAAAAAAAAAACACGATATAATGAGGGTGTTTTAGGTGACCCAAATCTATCTACATGCTCATGTGCAACAGCTTGGATTCCCATTTTCTATATGAAAATATGATCTATTTTTTTAATATAACGTTATAAAAAGAACGTCTCTAAAGTGCCAATACTTTATTAAATTAAGCAAATAAACTACAAATATACTTTTTTTTTTTTTTTTTTTTTTTAAATATGCAGAAGTGTGATTTTAAACGTCTGACCACGTGTAATTTGACCAGGATGCCAAACACTTGCGAGTGCGCGTGGGGTCTATCCGCGTTCTTTCAAGAGGTTCCGCCTTTCTGTGCTAGGATTGGACAGTAGTTCAAGCCCACCAGCAGAGCGCAAATCAGAGCGCAGGAGAGGCGCCACACTAGCCAATCCTAAAGGGGGTGGGGGCGGGGTTTGCAGGATGACGAGTGCGCGGTCACTGCGAGGCTGGCTACGCGGTTGCCGTAGCAACCCAACTTCGCCGCTCTCTGCACTGTTAGCTAGCGTGTAGCTCTTTATGCTAAAGGTTCAAATGAAGGACAACAACTGACCGCTCGGTCTTTCGCTTTCTTTTCCAACCTCCCTCCCCTCGTTCCCCCGGCCCAGCTTTTACTCAACCAGACCACACAGGCACGCAGGTTTACAAGGATGAGAAAACGTTTATTGTTGTACAGTATACAAAGGCGTCCGGACCAGTTAATCACAGATACAGGGTAAAACGTTTACACCAACATGGCAGAACGAGGAAACACGACCATATGACAAATCTGAGTAAAAACTATAATCTGAAGAAAAATTGTCCTTTGTCCCCCAATGGTCAGGAGGGGGCAGCACATCCCAAGGCAAAAAATCAATCCTCCATAAACCTTCGGTTCAGCTCGACAGTCCCAGCAAGACAATGAGCCGTTACTCGTTAGGGTACAGACTTCATTAAGGGTCGTCCAAACTACTGAACTCGACGAAATCAGAAATAAATAACAATGGTTAGCCACATTTAATTGCAGTAATTTCGGAGACCCTCATTATGTCGCCGGAAGGATCTCGTTTCATGTCAATAGTGCAAAGTAGTGGTGGAAGAAACTGTATAAAGGTCGGGTTGGAGTCAGCACATACAAAAATAATAATAATTATAATATAGCAAAACAACTTCCTCAGAAAAGTCTATGTACAGCGAGCTTGAGGGCGTTTTTTTTTCATTGTGTGGATTTTAGTCCGAGTTCGGGATGAACTTTGAAGCACCCCCCCCCCTCTTCCTCTTCCTCCTCCTCCTCCTCCTCCTCCTCCTCCTCCTCTTCACTTCTTCTTAGCTGCTTTCTTGGCTGTCTTCGGCTTGGGCTTGGCCGTCTTCACCTTCTTGCCTTTGCTTGCTTTGGCCGCCTTGGCCACCTTCGGCTTCTTGGTCACTTTCTTAGCCTTGACGGGGCTCTTCTTCTTCTCGGCCGCTTTCTTCACTTTCTTCTCCGGCGCTCTGCTCTTCTTGGCCTTGGCTGGAGACTTGGCCACCTTCTTGGGCTTGGGAGCCTTTCTGGGCTTAGGGGCTGCCTTGGCTGGCGACTTCTTTGCCTTGGTCGCCGCCTTGGGCTTGGCCGGCTGCTTCTTGACCTCGTCCGCTTTGGCGAGTTTGAAGGAGCCCGACGCTCCGATGCCCTTTGTGTGGCGCAGGAGCCCGCTGGCCACCAGCCTCTTCAGGGCTAGCTTGATCTGCGAGTCGGCGTTGTCTCCCACCTTGTAGTGACTTTTCACGTACTTCTGGATGGACTGCCGCGACGCCCCTCCGCGGCTCTTGTCGGCGACGATGGCCGCCTTGATCATGTCCGAATACTTGGGGTGCGAGATCGCCTTCTTGGGCGCTTTGGTCTTCTTGGGTTTGGCCGCGGGAGCCGCTGCGGTCTCAGCCATGCTGGGATAACTTTCGGAGTTTCCGTTGGTCCGTAGAACGGCGCGAGACCGAGCTGTCAAATTCCGAGTTCAAAACAACACAAAAAGACGCGCCACAGAAAGTCCGTTAGGAGCCGTTAGCTAAGCCGGATTAGCCGCTGTAGCTTTTTGTAACGGCGAACAATTCGCTTTATTCGCCGTTTAAAGTGAATTAATTCCTCCTCACACGAACCGCAGCGGGCAGAGACGCGAACTGCACGATCGCGTTAGTGCGTGCGTGTGTGTGTGTGTGTGTGTGTGAGCGAGGGAGTGTGTGTATATGTTATTCTCGCGTAGAGCCTATGAAGCCTCCACGCGGACGTGATTGAGAACACCAACTGCCAGCAGCTGAGCGAGCAGGCTTCCATGGAACCCCGCGCGCGCTCGTTTGTGTTTCTTCCTCCTCGAACTCGCGCCGAATTCGCGCGGCCCGGTTCGGCGCGGTCTCGTCCGACCGCCGCGTTCCACGCGGAAGAGTCCTGGCTTCGCTAGCGCGCGCGCGTCTCACGAGCTGGCGCCGCGCTACGAACTTTTTTTCCGCGAAAACCGACTCGGGGTCGCGCGCGCCGCGACGCATTTTGCACGATTCGGCCCAAATGGACCGGCGCCCGCGCCGCCGAGCTCGGCGACACCTAGCGCGCGAGGAAGCGCGATCACCGCTGCACGAGCCGCGGCGGGTTGGACCTGCGCACGGCGTCGTTTTGGTTTTTTAATCGGCACGCGGAGTTGGCGAACTAACACAGCGCTGCCCGCGAGCCCGCGTGACGTTGTCCGGGTTATTTATCGTTAAACCTCGCCGAAATCGAACGCACGTGAATGAAAGTCGCCCCGAAATCACGCAGAGCACTCGCGCGCGCCCGGGGATTTGCGGGGAAACGCACGCGAGGCACTTTTTAGTGTGCAAAAACAGAAGCAAGTAGCGTATAAAGCGCATGTTCTCTGCGCTCCTAGGAAAGTTGCCAACAGACCAACGGGACCGGTACCGAGTCCTGGTACCGGAGAGGGGGTGTGTAGGGGGGGCATCACAGTGATCAGCTCCACCAGGGTGTGAGTGGGGTGGGTAAATCGGGTTGGCGGGGTTTTTTAGGGTTATTCGGAGTGTAAACGACAGGTTAACCAGAGCCGGTCTCGCCGCGCGCTGTCTTTTGTTAGGACCTCATTGGGGGGGAACGGAGCGCGAGCCGCCTCTCATTCCAAAACACGACGGCGTCCTCGAGCCTGAGGTGTGTGTGATGAAGAGGAAGACGTCGTTTGACGTGTCTGAGGCTCGTGTGGGACACTTCTCCTCGGAGATCTAAACTCTGTCTTTTGTTTACTTCACAGCGCTGCTGCAGCCGCTCAGCGCCATCTTGGCTCTCCTGTTCAGAGGGCTTTTATTCTTTACTTTTCTCCTGCCTTTTTCTTCCTAATGCTGATCGATCACTCCCTTCATCATCAGAAAGCTGTGATCGATTATTTGATCGGTGTTTTACGGGACCAATAAATCGCATTAGTTCGATTTGTTCAAAGGCTGTGATTAATCTGACAAGGCGTTACTGACGGTGACTGTTACTGATGACTGATTAGTCCTGATAACAGATGATTAATCTGCGGTGGTTGCTGGGTGATTAGTGAGCAAACCAGGTGATTGATTGATTAGTGCTGATAACAGATGGCTGATTCTCGCTGAACTGCTGGTGATTAATAATAACACAATTACAGATGATCACAGCGACCTCAGACAACTTTACATTCCTGTGGAGAGCTGAAAGCTCACTCACTCTCTCTCACTCTCTCTCTCTCTCTCTCTCTCTCTCTCTCTCTCTCTCTCTCTGCGCGCGCGCACTACTTTTGTGACGTCTAGACAGACACGAGCTACAATAATACTAAAAAGGACCGTGCGTGTGTGTGTGTGCGCGTGTGTGTGTGTGTGTGTGCAACTGAGAGAGAGAGAGAGACTCTTTTTTTTTTACCCGGTTCCGTCCTGCAGCGCCCCCGACCCGGAGTCTCCGGAACAACATGGAGGAGAGAGAGACCCATTTTTACTCAGACACACCGAAACATTGTCCAAAAGTTAGCAGACACCTGCTTAGGCCTGACGTTAGATGCTGGAACATTGCTGGAAGGATTTGATTGCATTCAGAGCATTGCTCAGGTCAGGTACTGATGTTCTGTGCTACACACTCCTCTCTGGCTCACTCTAAAGGTATTCAGTGGAGCTTCATCACTTCAGAGATAAAATCAGGTCCTCTGTTCTCCATGCCTTCAGGGCCCGGCACTGGGCATGGTGACCCCAGGCTGTTGTGTGGCTGTTGTTAAGCATCCCATTCCTTTTTTGCTGTGGAGATCATTTAAACTGCATGCTTAGCTGTAGTAGCTGAGTTCACTCATTAAAATGAGTGTCTGGATACTTTTGGACAGCCTTATATGTATATGTTTTATTGGAATCTGGATTTTTCCAATACCTGAGGAGTGTTTAGACCTGATGACCTTTCACAGCATTGGTGCAGATGTTCTCGTCCAGAGCGGATTACAGTGTGATCATGTTAGAGAGTTGGTTAAGTGTACTATTAGACCCCTTGTTGATATAGCGTAGTACCCAGGTGTCTGGTTTGCCGTCTGTGGCCAGGAGTTGGAGGAAGCACATGCTAAAAATAAAGGATTTTCACCCTTAAAATAAAGGTGCTACCATTGGTTCTACGAGCGATGCCATAGAAGAACCACTTTTGGTTCCATAAAGACCCATGTGTGTAATAGAGAATAGAGAACCAGCAACTGCCTTTTAGTTTATTAAAATAAGGAAATTACATGACAATTATTTCAGGGTTCCTCTGTCACATTTTCTTAAATGGAGGTGCCCCCATTTTTGGAAGGAACTGTATACACAGACTACAATCTGTGCACCTTAATGTCACACAGGCCTTCTGTCTAGCAATATACAGGTATGTCAACAGCCCTTCACACCAGTGGGTTAAATCAGTTTCTGGTGTATAAAATCAAGCATGCCGTCTCCATAGACAAACCGTGGCAGTAGAATGAAAAGCTTGGTGTCTTTCTGTGTTGCCAAACCTTCACAGGTTGCTAAAGGTTCGGCCAATTTCTGCTGCTGAACCACTCTACTGGTGGACATTACCAGTACAGTCATTCTAGCACAAAAAGCTTGTGAGAAGTGGACTGCTCACTGTCCAGGTGGAGATTTTTGGGGGGTGAAACCACGGACTAAGGTCTTCAGTTCAACCAGTGAAGTCCTAGCCAATGAGAGAGCTCGTTTAGTGATATCTACCCGGATACCACTGAGAATAAAAATCCTGATTGGACAATTTTATGTCCAGCAGTTCACAAACCTTGTGCTGCCAGTTTAAATACAGGAATGAGTCTAATAAATAAACATTCACTGGAATCCGTAGGCCTTTTCTAAAGGCCTGGAAGCACTCCATTGACCTTCAGTATGTGTTAGAACATGCGGTCAACAAGGAGATCAACCTTCCTACAGATTTCACCTCCAGCCCATACCTGTAACACCTCATTCAGGTAATCAAGCAGTTTTGAAGGCAGTGATTAGATGGATCAGTAGGCAGCATTTCGCTTATATACACATGCAACTAGCAAAGTAACAGCACTTATATGATGGACTCTAAAGATGTGTAGCTTCTTAAATTTGTACAGATAATGGACACAAATGTTATGTTTTAAGACTGTTGGCCAGTTCAGGTCTGATAACACATAATAATATTTTTCAGTTAACATTCAGAGGACACCTCCTGAAGTATATAGGAGAAACCTGGCCTGAGGAAACCTGGGTTCAGTTCTGATGTGAGTGTAAATCCCTTCCCTAGAGCTGAGCTTTTAGCTGAGCTCCCTCAAGCACATTTATAACCCTGTATAGGGAAGAAGGCAACAAACACTGAAGTATCCTTACACACACACACACACACACACACACACACACACACACACACGCTGAACACTCAAAAAAAAACAAAGAACGAGTCTTCCTGCATCCCTGTTATGTAGCGGGTTGGCCAGCAGGGGGCAGCGCCGCGCAGCCTCAGTGTGTGAAGTAAACCGAGGCTGATTTCAGTGCCGGAGGAGAAAGTTCAGGCAGGCTAAAATTAGAGAGTCGTAGTTAATCTAAGGAGAAACAGCCCTAGGCTACTCCAAACTACAGCTCAGCGCTGCTGCTCATACAGCAGGCCCCTACCTCCTGATATGCTTAGTCAGTTTTAAGACCGTGAGTGTTTTAGTCTCCTTTTTTTATTCATTGAGTGAATCTTCCTTTTTTTATTTTGCATTGCTTGGCCGAAAGCGGATGCAATGCATCATGGGAAACGTGGTGTTCCCCAGGCTCGTGTGGCGCTATTTATTTTTTTTATATTATTTTATTAAACGTTTGAAACGCATGCTATCCTCCACACTAGCATGTCAAAAATCTGTGATGAGAATTATGATGTGAAGTGGAAATATTAAATAATTACACTGTAATAATATATATATATATATATAATTTGTCGTGGATGTCTCTTAAAGTGAATAATTCATCCATTTATTAATGTATTTAGGAATTAGATTAAATTAAATATTTTTAAAAGGCTTAATTGCAGTTTATTAGTCAATATTTCATTATTAAGGCTAAAACCTTCACGATTCATGGATTGCCGTCACCACCATTCTCAGAGAATCCAGGAAGCCTCTTATTTACAACCCTGTTATTTTGCTTTATGGAGAGGCCAAACATCATCATGATGTTTGTAATTATTCTTGAGTCTTATAGACCTTGTGTGCGCTTAGCCCGTGGAAGAGACTGTAGCGGGTTGGCTGGCGTTAGCTGTTAGTCTAGCACAAATAACAAATGCTTCCCCGCGTTTCTCATCGCTGTGTGCTGAGTTTCAGCTCCCTTCTGCGGACACTGGCACAGGGAAAGCCACGAGGCCTGGTTGGTGTAGCAGTCCGTTGCCATTGTGTTTCACCGTGACAAAAGTTTGATGATACTTTCGTACTGTTTGAAGTTTAGTGGCTGTCTAAACGGACCTACATCGGTAAATAAAAAATGGCTACGCTATTTAAAGTAGCTGCTATCTGAGAAGGTTGTTCTCTAATGATGTCCCAGCTACATGATGACACTAATCAACAGGGCCGGCCCAAGCCTTTTTGGGGTCCTAGCAGATTTTCATTTGGACCCCCCACCTCACCATCAGATGCTTCATTATTCCTTAGACTACACTGTGTGTGTGTGTGTGTGTGTGTATGTGTGACGCTCCCACTATCATTAGCATTATGGGCATTTGCCCAAGAGTGGCAGCAGGCAACAGAAACTGTGTGTGCCAACTATTAATAAATTAATATAAAAATTACTTTTACCTGTGTAACACTATTTCATTTTATTATTCAGTGTTATTTATATATTTAATATATATATATATATATATATATATATATATATATATATATATATATTTTATATTGAAATCTTGGTGCTTTTGGGGGGCCTCTGTTGGCGTTGGGGCCCTAGGCGGCCGCATAATTGCCTTGGGCCGGCTCTGCTAATCAAAATAATTTTTATGTCAACAATGTTTATTGTCATGTTTCACTGATGTAAAGGGGAGTTAAAAATATAGGTGCAAAGTCCCTCACTGTAGTAAAAAAAGTGTACTGTACATGCTCTCTATTTACAAGATGATGTTGAAGAATATATCATATAATATATTTATATGATCTCTATCTCTCTGAAATTAGCTTTTGCACACAGTGTGTTTGAATGAATACATTTAGACTAGAAAGACACAGCACTGAATCTTATGAACTCGAATGGTGCTGATAATGTAATGGCCTGACCCGGGTATGTTTCCTGCTGTTCTTACAGCCTGCTCCTGCAGAGGAGTAGATTACATTTGGATATGAATTTGACACCGCGATGCTCGTTTTGTGAGTAAGTAATAGATGTCTACACTTCTGACCAAAATGTTTCTCATATATCAACGCTTGAAATCTATAAAGCCACTGAGATCGAGAAGCTAATCTTCCCCGGTCTGCTCAGTTGGTTGCAAATGTGGCTAATTGACCTGAGGAGAAGGCCTGGTTCATTTATTTGGTGGTTAAGTGTGGGTTTTACATTTAAGCCCAGTTTTTAGCTTACTCACAGCCTTTATCAGAGAGAATGAAATCTCAGAGCAGTTGGAGTCAGAGAAACTGACCAATTATAAATAGACATTTTGGTCCGTTTAGACATCAGTAGTTGGGCATTGATTTTTTTTAAGGTATTTAGTTGCAATCTTTATGTCTTTGCCACAATTATGAGCTTGTTACTAGGACCGGGTAAGCGGGCGAGTGAGTGTGTAGGTCTGGATGTGGCTGAAAGCTCAATACTGTAGACTATTGACTCTTAGGAATCAATATGAAGAAAGGGCATGGCATTCACACATCCCTTCTCTCTCACTCTCTCTCACACACACACATACACCTTTCAATACACTTAAAATGTCTCATTCCCCACCTCTACATCCCCCCACCAACTCTCTCTGAATGTTGCACTGCTGACTCAAAACACAAATCCTCAATAACTATCTTTTATCTCGACCACAAGGTCGCCATTTGGGCCTTATCTCTGCAGGGCAGTGTAGTGTTCCCCAGGTACATTTGCCACTAATTGTTTTGAAATATCTAAAATTTGAGTCATCTCCTTCTTCTTCCTCCACTCTAGTCTCTGTTGGAGGATAAGAGCGGAGAGTGTGGAGTTATGTAGCTAAATGTGCAAAGCGACTGACTTGTCGTGGATGTCTCTTTAAGTGACTTTAAGTAACTATTTATTAATGTTTAGATCAATCTTTATTTAGATTCAATTCTTTATTATATTATTTATTAAATAGTTTTTAAAACTCATTTGCAGTTTATCCATCAGTATTTCATTACCGAAGCTAAAACCTTAGTGTTCACTTTTGCCATCACCAGCATTCTCAGAAAGTCCAGGAAGTCTCTTTACAACCCTGTTATCTTGCCTCAGAATTAAACATGCTTTTTTTTTTACAGAGAAGACGTCTTTGTTTTTTATAAAAACAAGGTTGCCATTTGTGCCTCTTCTCTGGTTTTGCAAATGGCTCAGGCTCCAAAGTCAAACCTTTTTAGGTCCAGCTTTCTTTGAGAATCGGAAGATACCTGGTATTGAATTTTCAGCATTAGTGACCTTATTTGTTCTGTGGTCCCTAGAAATTTCAACGCTCATTATTAATTCGTTAATTAATCTTCATTGGTTTCTTCTTTGACCAGAGTCGTGTAATGAGACCCACAATGGAGCTGCGTGGTGTGACCCAAGACAGAGCTATATTATGAGGCCCACAGTGGAGCTGCGTGGTGAGCACTATATGTGGTAAATTTCTCTTAGACACCTTTATCTATTACCTATTAGCTTTCTGTTATAACAATAGTTTGGTTAGTCGTGCTGATCAAGCTAAGATCTACAGTTTTTGATTTTAGAAATAATCATGCACTCTTCAAAAATGGGTGATACACACATCCGATTATTATGTTAATAAGCTTGTTGTAGTCTCTGAGACAGAATCACTACTAGGGCTAATTAGATTAGAGGGATAATAAGAATTATCATTATTAATCGTCAGCTGATGACAAATGCAGAGCACTTAAACACTCAGTCTTGGCCTCCTCTAAGCAGCTGGCTGAAAATGAGCTAATTGCTAATTAATGCATAATAAGCAAGAAAGGCAAGAAAACGAGACAGAGCTGGTGTTCTGCTGGACTTCACAATGATCCTGCCATCTCCTTCGAGAACTTCGGTGCTTCGTCTGCAGAAGCACAAAGCCTTGCTGTAGTCATGGATGATCAGATATTTGCAGATTTCTCCTTTTCATCATCTGGAGAATTCCATTCTTCCTCTCTAGAGAGGCCACCCAGGTGCTTGTTCAGTCTCTCATAACTTTAAGACTTGATTACTGCAACTCTCTTCTGGCTGCTCTCCCTCTGCGTACCATCAGGCCCCAGCAATTAATCTAGAACATGGCAGCACGGGTCGTCTTCAACGTTCAAGTTCAGCCATGTCACTCCACTGCTGCCTTCTCTTCACTGGCTTCCTGTAGCTGCTGCCCCTCCATATGGTCAAAAGCTGATCAGTACCAAGAGCCCTTCCAGCTTCAAGTACAGCTGGGCTTGACCCGCCATCCTTTAAGATCCACAGAAGATGAGCGCCCAGGCTTTTTTTTGTCCTGGCACCGAAATGGTGGAACAAACTTCCCTTGGGTGTCCAACGGCAGAGTCACTCGCTGTCTTCAAATGCAGACTGGAGACCCAACTCTTCCAAGAGAGAGAAGCGTAGTGGAGAGTATTGTGTTTAGGAGTGTCTAAGCTTAGAGGAATCTTTTGGATTCTACATGTTAGGAGGGTGACGACTAGCACATGTCCCCTCAGACACATGTGAAGCTCACTCGGAGGAAAGCGCAGTTCCTCAGCTCCGATACTAGCAGACACCTGTGCTGACTAGGAGAGATTGTGCTCTCTCAGACTCCAGCTGCTGAAGCAGCAGGATTCGAACCAACGACCCTCAGATCATAGTGGCAGCTGGACCACTCGGAGCCCCAGATGTTAGCATTTTGGGACCAGTTTTACCGAGCTTTGCACACTGGGAAGAAAACCACAGTTATTGAATGGGTTGAGGCCTAGATCTTTTTAATTGTGGTACATTCCCTTTTTTGTTGTTCAACCTCCCCCGTGCTTTTGGCTTGTGCTTGGGATGATCATCCTGATGAAAGGTGAACGTCCATCTAAGCTTTATTGTTTTATCTAGCTGGTGCAGGTTGACTTGCAGTATTTTACGGTATTTTGCACCATCAGTCCAAACTTAAATTTTAGCTAGAAGCCCGACCCCCACTGTGAAAAAGCATCCTCACAACATGACTCCCACCCCAATACTTCACTTCTGGGGTGGTTTTTGTTGAGGAGACCGAAAAAGCATACTTCTGCACTACAGCATTTTTCAGTTGATCATTCTGTTTATCACATATGAGAAAATACTTTTAACTTAACTAATTTCAGTATTTACTCATTTGTTAGGGTATTTTAATATAAAAAAAAAAATACACAGCATAAGATTGCCATTTGTTATCCATAAGATATTTGGCACTGCGGGTGAGTGAGTGTGTTAGTGTTATTATACATACATATGTATATATATATATATGTATATATATATATATATATATATATATATATATATATATATATATATGTGGATCTATTAGTTTTTGGCTATTATTACATTCTTTATTTCTCAGCTGTAGATTTTTTTCTTTACAAAAAGAAATTTGTGAGCACTTTTTGCCAGCTTGCCAGCTGTCAAAGAACATGGTGTCAACTTATTAATGTGTGGTTCAGAAAAACAAAACAAAACAACAACTAACAAACAGTCTCCAAAGAGCGCAGTGCATTCCAAGTGGTTTACTTTAATAGCCTCAGGTCCCTAGGCCGTTGTACAGAATTAGATTGAGGCGTATCACATTGTATAGAATGTGATTGTGGTGCATCACATATAGAATTTAATTGCGGCATATCACTTGGTATAGAATTGTATAGAATTGTAGTGCATTATATCACGTTGTATGGAATTGTATTGTGGTACATCATGTATAACATTGGATTGCGGCGTATAACGTTGTATAGAATTGGATGGCGTTGTGGCATGTTGTATAGAATTGTATTAGAGTGTATCATGTATAGAATTGTATTGCATTGTGGCATGTTGTATAGAATTGTATTAGAGTGTATCACGTAGAATAGAATTGTTTGAGTGATTCACGTTGCATAGAATTGTTATAGAGTGTTTCACGTTGTTTAGAATTGTATTGTGGTGTATCACATTGAATAGAGTTGTACTAGAGTGTATCACATTGAATAGAGTTGTACTAGAGTGTATCACATTGAATAGAGTTGTACTAGAGTGTATCACATTGTATAGAGTTGTACTAGAGTGTATCACATTGAATAGAGTTGTACTAGAGTGTATCACATTGAATAGAGTTGTACTAGAGTGTATCACATTGAATAGAGTTGTACTAGAGTGTATCACATTGAATAGAAGTGGATTGCGGCGATTTGTACTGTGTAGAGTTGTATCGCAGTGTGTAGTGTCGTATAGAGTTTATCTGAGTGATTTTTAATATTGCAAACATAAAAACAATATAAAAATATTTGAGTCGGAAGATAAACATAACACATGCATGCGTGAGTGTGTGCGTGTGTGTGTGTGTGTGTGTGTGTGTGCGCCTTGCAGTGTCTGAACTCCTGCAGCGTAGAGGCGAAGCTGCAGCCCTGTGGACACGCCCCCTCCACTTCGATTGGGCTGTGGGCGCCACCTCCCTCCCCTTCCTCATTAGTATTCAGGTAGTGCAGTCTGTAAGAAGGACAGAGAGAAGGAGGGAGAGAGGGAGTGAGTGAGGGAGAGAGAGATTAACATATAGGTAGAGGCAGCTGCAGATACGACAAGGCGAAGGGAAAGAGAGAGACGCGAAGGGCTGAAGAGAAAGAGGGAGGAGAGAGAGAGAGAGAGAGAGAGGTGGATAGATGGAGAGAGAGAGAGAGTGAGGGCTGCATTGTGTGTTTTGGAAAGAGGGAGAAGAAGGCAGTCTTCAAAGCTGCAGTGTGGAAAAGCGAGAGAGAGAGAGAGAGAGAGAAAGCCTGACCAGAAGCTTGACCGGATTTTCCCTCGGCAAGCGGCCGAACGTGGGCAGAGGACTGGAGGGCACCCTGCTAACACTACTACGTCTTCTGCTTGCCTGCGTATGTGTGTGTGAGTGAGTGAGCGCGTGCGTGCGTGTGTATGTGTGCCGCCCTCGTAGGGGCAGGCGTGCCGAGGCGACTGGCAGGCGCGTGTGCGCGTGCCAGAACGCAAGCATGTGTATGTGTGCGTGAGTGTGACTGTGTGTGTATGTGTGTGTGCGTCCGTGTGCGTGCGTGTGTGTGTCTTTCTCGTCGCGGTGGTTGGTGAAGCATTGCCCGGTATATGGATAGGAGCTCACTGTTTCAGCTCATTCAGGAGCAGGTAAGCACCATAGGGTTGCTATGGTTACAACCTCTCCTCTGCATGCGTGTGTATGTGTGTGTGTGTGTGTGTGTGTGTGTGTGTTTCCAGAGCGACAGAGATGGAGGGATGCGGATGAGGACAGGCAGAGAGGGACGTGGGGCCAAGATGAGTGGACAAGAGGGAGAGCGGGAGGCGTGTGTGTGTGTGTGTGTGTGCTGATGATGACACAAACGTATTGTCCATGTTGGTCTAGCTCAGCTCTGGCACATTAAGGCTGACACTGAGGCTGCCATTAGTCGAGCGCGCTCTCTATACCGAACCGCCGCTCCAGCCGTCCTGCAGGCCGCCTCACTCCGGCATGAATCATTGCTGCGAAAACGAGCGCATGAGTGATGTCCCCCAGGCCCTGCGCTCTTCTTTCCAAACTAACGAGCTCATCTGCGAGGCACCATGGTCAGCAGCAAGGCATCGGAAGATGCTCATCTGGTTTATTTCATTTGACTCCTGTACCAATGACGAGGAGACTAATGTACCTTCAGAGTGTCTGGTTGCACCATGAATGAAGTCGAGTCTCTCAGAATCATCACTGACCTGCATTCATTCAGTTTTCTGCTGCAGAAGACAGACCTACACCGATCAGCCATAACATTAAAACCACCCTAATATTGTGTATTGGCCACCCTCATGTGTCTTAAACAGCTCTGATCCATCAAGCCATGGACTCCACAAGGCCTCTGAAGGTGTCCTGTGGTATCTGGCACCAAGATGCAAGTTGTGAGGTGGACCTTCTCAAACTCTGCAATTCATACTATTGCCCATTTTCCTGTTTGCCACACAATTTCAAGAACTGCCTAATATGAATAGCCTTAGAATGTGCCATTGTAACCAAATAGTGAACGTTATTTACTTCACCTGTCAGTGGTTTTAATGTTATGGCTGATCTGTCTATACACTTCCAGGCCACTGTATTAGAAACACCTCCCTTGTAGCTTCACCTCGCTGGTGTCCAGTTATATGGGCTGGTGTAGCCCATCTGTTGATGCATAATTTGTTTTAGCTGTCCTCTAGCCCGTCATCAGTGGTCAGTTTCTGATGACTGAGCTGCTCTTGGCTGGATATTTCTGGGTGGTTGACCCACTCACAGCCTTGCAGTGACAACTCAGCTGGGCCTGACACACAGGCAAGTGCCACACATGCCACCATACCAGATCATCTTATCACTGCTCTGTTTAGAGTGGTCCACTACCCAAATATTAGCTGGTCAGCAGTGGTCCTGCGGTCAGAAATCGACCAGTGATGAATGAAAAAGACACTTCACAAAGGTGCCAGAAAAAGAACTGTTAGTTATGGGAGTCACATGATGTAACGTAATCTAGGAAGAACCCTGAAATGAGTACAGAACCGTCACCTTACATGAAGGTCCTTCACACATCAGGGCAGTGGTTCTCAAACCAGTCCTTAGGGACCCTGGATAAACGTGGATCCCTGACAGTCATGTGTTAGGTTGGGTTGGAGCAAAAGGCTGGTTTGAGATCCACTGCTTTAGGCAACCATGAGTGGTTCTTCTATAGCAAAGGAGAATAAGAATGCTCTTGTAGACTGTAGAACAAATGATGAGCAACAGTGCTCAGAGCTACAGTGTATAATTATACACTTCTATAGTGACCTCTAAGAGAGATGGACCTCATGGAGAGACGAGTGAGTGGAAGTGCAAGGTAGATGGTTCTCTAATAAAGTGGACGATTAGTGTGCTTGGTTGGAAATGTGGTGGAGGAAAGCAAACTGCTTGCAGGATCATACGCCTGTGTGAATGAAAGCGGGAGATTTATTTTGGTGGCCAAACAAATGAGTAGGACTTAAGAAGGAGATTGGTTTCTGGAGAACGCTCAGCTCGGAAATGAGGAAAGTCCATAAGGAGCTTTTAGTAGCTGAACTGCGAGACTGTGCTGAGTTTACAGTAGAAAATGCAGAGTAACAGATAACTGGATATACATTTGGTTTCCTGTGGAGAAACAAAGAGTCAGAGCAAGAGTTGTAGCAAGTTCCACCTGTTCTTCATATGTTGTTCCTCACATGTCGCTGTGCACCAGTATGTTTGGGTTCCTACCAAACCAAAGGTTGCCTGCAGTTTTCCAACATGCCTGCAGCTTTTATTATTAAAATGTAATTAAAATGTAATTCAGACTGGTTTTGCTTGGAATGCGCAGAGTTGTTCACAGTGGTGGTGAATAGAATCAGACAACTGAAGAGCCTAAAGCCTCTCAAAGTTATTCAGCAAAATAATCACAAATATGCTGCCTGGGCGTGGTGGTCTCGAAATGAGGTGTGTTCAGGTAAATTCTTGCCAACAGAAAACACAGGCACGCCCCTGACTGAAAACAAGCTAGGCAGACGTTAACAGTCAGATGTTCATTGCTATCTTGGCATTGAATTGTCAGCACAGGCGCGTGCCCAACGCACCCAACGCCCCACTTTGCGCCATTGAAATAGCAATCGGACAAAGTCAGACCGTGCCTGGCTCTTAAAAGGAACAGCAAGTGACACGCTGATTGGCTTAGTGCACGTTATGCCCAAAACACACCCATGATTAATTAAGAGACTAGCAGAGACACACTGACACGCCCCAAAATCAAGCTGCGCGATTAGCGGCTTGCCTAAAAAGATCGCTCAAATAGGGCCCATTGTTTTGCAATTGTTTTAGAACCAAGCAACGTTATGTAGCATTTTACCCTAAAATAGCAGCTTCCAAATCATGCTGATGCTCCAGTGACCTGTAGTAAGGAGAAAAGCATCTCTATTGTTGCTACTCCAGGCTCAGCGCGCCAGAAACTGCACCATGTAACTTTGGTGAAGCGGACAGGACAACGTTTGCGAAAACACTGCATCCTATTTGTGTAAAATCTGGTAACATTACTCTACCATGTCAATCCACATGCTTCTGTCACAGTTCTGACAGTTCTGTATCTCCCAGCTTGTCCAGAAATGCAAAAAAAAGGGGGGTGGCTTAAAGCGCAAATTACGCTTTCCGACTGTAGGGGGAACCCAGGAGCTAGAAATACCAGTTTTCGCGTACTGCTGCTTTAAACTGTGGAGCAGTCTGCAAGAAGACGTGTTGCTTCACTGGTGATTGTGGATAATAAATGAAATGATTAAGTATGAGACATTGTACCACTGATGGTGGTTCCTATGACCACTGTTGTAATACAAAAGTTGTTGAGTTTCTCTGGAACTGAGCATTTCACACCAAACCACTCTGAATGACTTGTTGTTTACATGTTAAACTCGAAAATGTTCAAAATGGGTGGGATTCCCATTGTGTATACCCACTTCTGAAGAGACTGACTGAACATATACCCACCTATTAACAGTGAGTTGCTAATTTTGTGCTTGATTTTGATGACGACCACATTGTGCAAAGACTTTATGCTTGTCCAATCACAAGCTGGATAACCAGCGCACTCCATGTGTTGCATTTGTTTTTCATGCCTCCATTCTTTCCAACCACAGATAGGTCTTGACACCATAATGCCAGCTCGCATGGCGGTATACCACTGTTAAAAGTATTCTTGAGGAGATTTTGGAATTCTTCAATTTGAAACTGTGGAGGAACCAAGGAGAAAAGGTTCCTCCACAGTTTTAAATTGAAGAATCCTTAAAAATTCCTCCTCAAGGAAGGATACTTTTAACAGTGTAGGCTGAGAATGTAGCAAACAAATCATGCCACATTATGGAAAAAGCGCAAAGCTCGGTCTGGTGACTACAGTACTAACTGTCACATTCCAGTTCAACAAATTAGTTTTGAGATCCATTAGTTGATTATGGACCCTCTGATCCCTTAATTCTTTAGACGAATATTAAACTCTCAGACTTCATACATGAACAAATGCAGTAATGTAAAATAACGTTTTCTCACAGTTTCTCATCATCTTGCAATATAATTGACTTCAGTTAATCAATTTTTACGTTGGCTTTCAGACTAACTTCTAGCTGGTCCTTTAATCAGAGAGTTGTAACGAGTTGGCGATCCCACACAAGTACCACTATGTCCATGTATCCAGACACCACTTCATCACTGGTTCCTTTCTTTCTATAGCATACTGTTATCTAGAGAAGTGGACAGAATTCAGGATCTCTTTTTAGCAATGCAGGATACGGATGTCCATGGTTTTGTCAGTAACAGCCTATCATGCAGTGTCAGCAAACATACGAGCAACTCTATTTGAGTTTACTGAAGTTTGTGGCAGTGTAAGATTCAAGTATACATTTAGGAATTGGGGGTGAGCAGGGGTGGAACACCTTCAAATAAAAGAACAATATTACGGTTGAATTAATATCAGTAATGAAGTTATATATATATCATTGGTGGTGTCATGTTGCAAACACATTTGCCAAAGGCTTTTGGGCTCCCTTGCGTTTGTGGGATTTTCAAAGGTTTTCCAGCATTGCAAATGACCAGATGAAAAAGAAAATAATAAACAATAATATAATAAATTCATATTTATTGAAGAATATTGAGCGCAGTACACTTATTCAGAGCGACTTACAAAAGTGCTTCACTGTTTACTCAGAAAATATACTTTGCCTGGGCTAGAACCCAAAAAAAAACCTCAAGCTAGATGCTGCCAAATACAAAGTGTAGATGCCTAGATACACAATACTCAACACTATTTTGCCTGAATGTCGAACAAATCAAGGAAGACACGATCATGAGCCATTGTAAGTGCTGATTTAAGTAGTCTTGAAAGAGCTGGGTCTTCAGTCTGGCAGGACAGAAAAAAGCCTGGATGCTTGTCCTCCGTGGATCTTAAAGGATGGTGGGTCAAGCTGAGCCGTACTTGAAGCTTGAAAGGCTCTTGGTAAAAATCTTGGTAAAAATCTTTTGCTGAGCCTTGAGTTCACCAATGCCATGTATGCGCTTTTGACATGCGGTTGCTGTTCAGTTGAAAGCCTTTAAGTCATGCTATCATTCTGATGGGTTACAGCAGCTGCCCTCAATTGCTTCTTATTTGTGGGACATTCTGCCTTCAGCTTTGTCTTCAGTAAGTGCAAAGCTGCTCAGTTGGGTAAGATAAGGTTCACTTAAAATTTCTTTGCCATAGGAAACTCTTTGGTCACTTTTGCTGATTGTTCTGGGTCATTATCCATGTGTACTGTAAAGCGTTGTCCCATATGTTATGCAGCATTCGATTAAATCTGAGCTAAAACTACATCCCTATACACTTCAGAATTAACCCTGCTACTTATTAACAGTCATAACACTGCCTCCACCATGTTTGACAGATGATGTGGTATTGCCTAGCATTATAAGTGCTTCCTTTCTTCTCAGTTTAATAATAGGAGTCTAATCTGTCAGCCTTTCTGTTCTTGAGTGTTACCAGTGGTAAAGGAAACCCTGTGTATTTACTTTCCTGAATATGTCTCTTAATTGTAGACTTTGACAGTGATATGCCTGCCACCTCGAGACTGTTCTTGACTTGACAATGCATTTAGCCTTTACACCTTTAGCTAAAACAGGACATTGCCTAATAGAGGCACTTTGCTGATTCTCTTACGTTCTGTGGTTCAATGGCATCTTCTCAACAAAACATTTACACTTAGTTTCCATTGGGGTTAGGGTTCCCATTAACAGGTGTGTGTGTGTGTGTGTGTGTGTGTATAGTTGTTTTGTGCTGATGGTGAAAGAACAGTTTGATTGACACAAAGACTGGCATGTCAATCAGTCTGAAGAATGAGATCAATTCACCACTTATGAGATGAATGGTCATGTAAGACTCATCAATTACCGATATGTGTGTGTGTGTGTGTGTGTGTGTGTGTGTGTGTATGTGTGTGTGCGCGAGTTTGCCAGTGTGTCAGTAGTTTGAGCAGCCGGTTTTGTTAGAATAGCGTGGGAGTGCGCCATATGCATTTGTGCTTCTATGTGTGATTCAAGCTAAGACGAGTAGTTTTGCTGTGATGCCGTGGGTGTGTTTGCCCATACATAGACAATTGAGCATGTTCTGTTAGTTGTGTGTGTGTGTGTGTGTGTGTGTGTTTCAGGGCTTGCCGTTTCATTGAGTTTATGAGATTTCTGTTGGAGGAAGCAGTGCTGAGCTCAGGCTGTTTCTGGCTGTAAAACACACGTGTACACACACACACACTCACACTCACACACTGTGTGCTGCCGCTGTCTATTGCTGAGATAAGCTGAGTAGATGGATCGTATAGTAAATGGAGGCTTATATGGATTGTAGAAACACATGGCTTCTACTTCTATAGCTGGACATTTAAACGTCCATAGCTAAAACCGATATGCGCCTGTCTTCTGGTATCGATAGGTCACATTACCATGCCTGTATCAGCAGAAAATTCTGAATCACAAATTGAAGAAAAAAGAGAATGAAACCAACCCAATCCTGTCAAATCTGGTAGTGCTGCACAATATAGACAAATAGCAAAAAAACAAATAATTTCAAAAGTCCTAGAAATCATGCATCAAAAAACTGCAGGCATGTTTTGGTGCACTGCATGGCTGTCAGGATCCCCTGAACAGTGGCATAAGAATCTAAGCTTCCCCTGGTCAAAGTTTTTTGCTGTGAATAGAATAAAAAAGTATGAAGTTAAAAAAAAACATTTCTTTAATATTTTAAGCAAGATTACTTTATGTCCATCATATACAACCTAAACCTAAAACAACCTAAAAAAAGGTTCCAGAGAAAGTTATTCTATAGCTATTTAGATATTCCTCCTTTTGATCCCCCCTGTTAACATGCCATTTTGGATTTTGAGGTGTGGATTTTCCTGCTATAGAAGCTGTCCTCTTTTCATCTTCAGCTGTTTTACAGTGATGTGATGTTTGCTATCATAATTTGCTGGTATTTAATTGAATCCATTCTTCCTTCTACCAGTGTAAAGTTCTCATTGCCACTGGCTGCAACACAAGCCTAAAGCATGCCTGATACACCATATGATACACAGTTGGAAAGGTGTTTTATTTTCCAAACATACCTTTGCTTGTTGTGACCAAAAACTGTAGACTTATACTTCATCAGTCCACAGGGTTTCTTTTCAGAATGCGTTGGGCTCATTTAAAAACTTCTGATGCTGATGTTGTGATGAGTCTTCCATGAAAGGTATATTTGTGCAGTCATAAGTATCTTGGTGGCCTCCCTCTCTGGTCTCCTCTTTGTACGGTCATTCAGTTTGTAAGGATGGCGTGCTTTAGGCAGATTTAACTAAACTCCAGAACTCTTCAATAACCTTTTCTTGGAGTTGCATGGGATGTTGTTTTGTCTTCATGATGTTTTTGTAGCTGGGAATACTGATTAACCAGTTGCTGGACCTTCCAGATCAGGAGACTACTGGCACCAGTTGCCTGGACCACTGTTGAATTAGGTGAATATTTATGCTATCAAAAAAAAAAACACATTATGCAAATTAATGTAAAAAAAAGGCAAATTATATTGAGCATAATTCCATTTATAAAAGCAAGAACAAGGGGAATTCTAGACAAATATTTGAATATTTATATAGGCACTGTAAATTTCGACCAGGGGTGGTCTAAAGGGAGGTTCCACTTCCCATAAAGCACACTGACACTGACCTGTCGGCACAAACAGGGTGAGAGTCAGCTCCAGCAAAACCAATCAGAATCTCTGTTTCAGCGGGGGGACGGACTAAACGTCAGTCACAGTGTTTCACAGTGTTGCCTCACCTTATTAGTTAGCGCAGTTCGAGCACTGTGTGAACCTGCGGGATCAAAACAAACACTAACGCTGTTCATGAACAGGCTTATTGGTACACGTTATTATATTATAGCTCTGACAGAGGCTGTATGTAGAGATCCAAGTCACTGCTAGTCAGTTAGTCAGTGGCTCAGTTGTCTTTGATCAGTCAGAGAAAATGATGCACCTTCATTGTCATTAAACAGTACAGCATATGTTTTTCTTCATACATCCTAGCTTTTAAGGCCAGGGGTCAGACATGCTGCGACCCCACTGGAGCAGAGTGTGTTAAAGGCCTTGCTCAAAGGGCCAACAGTGGCAGCTTAGTGAACCTGGGAATCAAACTCACAACCTTGTAAACAGTAACCTAGTACTCTAACTGAGGCATCACGGCCCTGCCTCTTGACGTCTGACTGTGCGTAATGTGGCCCAGTACCGTAAATTATTTAGCACCTCTGGGCTGGCTAATTATTACAGCTACAATTTCTATTAATTTTCATTTTTATGTCAACTGGCCCTCACCGACATAAAACTCACCAGAAATGGAGATCAAAGCTTCTGCACAAGGCCAACAATGACTAATTCACAAACCTGAGAATGAGAAATGACAAACCTTTAATGCTCCTGACACTCCTAACAAATGCACGGATAGCGGAAATGTAAGTCAGTGTAATGAAACTCTTAATTAAAGTAATGCGCCGTTTCCTAAATTAAATTGTCCTCCTGCTGGCGTAAAGATAATGCCGTTTCTGTGCAGAACATGTTCAAAGGTATCAGCCAGTGACTGAAATGAGTTACTTATACTTAATATTTTCAATTTGACAAAAATGCCCATACATGTAGAAATCATCTGGTGTTCTTGATGGCAAGCCACGATCCTGCTCTCCTGGTATTGTTAGCTTTTAGCCTAGCAACAGGCAAGCACTTGCTTGTTTCACCAGCTCTTCCCTGGCCTTCGGTACTCTCCTCATGGGCGTTAAGCGTGGCTTGTGGCTCTTCTCATTGCTCTCCCCCTGACCGTCACATGAATACCTGCAGCAGCGCTTTCTCCGGTCAGTCTTTTTCCAAGCAGTGCATCACCTGGTCAGCTAGTGATAGCATTCAGCCTTTTTAGCCTTGCGAAATTAGATTCTCCTGAAGTAGGGGTTGCATTTATTATTAGGCTTTTTTTGCTAGTGGGTGTATAGTGGGTGTATTTGTATACTTTGGGGCAGTACATATAATGCCTATATTCCATGTGCTAAACTCTCAGTATTTAAGATGCATGCACTGGATAGCATTGCGCTGAGGGATGGCATTAACCAAAAATAGCCAATACAGAACCAGTATAATCTGGTGTTCTTTGATAGAAAACCAAAATCCTGATCTCCTTGTTTTTCAGTGCAGAAGGAACATACAATGCACAGTTTTAAAAAGGAAAGTATAGTCCTGACAGCAAACTAGGCAATGAGAAATTACTTTCACCTTTATAGCATCTTAAACATGCTTTTACGGTGTGTAAATGAATATCTTACTGAAAACTGCTTACATGAACAAAGCTACTGAGGACCACTCAGAGTGTCGTTTGTCTCCATAGCCCTCATTTGGGCAATGCTGACTAATTGTTGCTAGCTGTAATTGCTTATGAGACCATGTGTTTTCCTTCTCTACATAAAGTCAGTAACTTATGGGATGCTGTGTAAAAGCAGACGCCAGAGGAGTGTGATTTGTCGACCAAGCTGAAAGAGCAGAACAGCTTGTGCTGTTACGAAAGTGTCTATATATACACACACTATATGACAAAATGTTTGCGGACACCCCTTTCTTTTAAATTGCACCCGTTGCTGACACAGATGTACAGATGTGTACACACACAGCTTGTGTAGTTGCAGCAGAGGTATTGGCCAGCATTGAGCTGTGGGGCAGTGGACCTGTGTTCTCTGGAATGATGGATGGTGCTCCACCCAAAATACTTTCGGGATGAGCTGTGGCGGTGAGTTGGGGTGGTGATCAACCAACATTCTGATCTCTCTAACTCTCTTGTCACTGAATGCTCCAAAATCTAGTAGAGCCCTCCCTGGACAGTAGACAGTTACTCCACAAGAAACAATGAATATATATATATATAGTGTGTAATAAATAGTGTGTGTGTGTGTGTGTGTGTGTGTGTGTGTGTGCAAAAGCAGGAAAGAGAGCATTGCTTGTTCAGGTGCCATCTGTGCAGAGAGAGGGGGAGAGAGAGTGGGAGAGAGCTAGGAGTCCTCTTCTGACCCAGAATTTGTTACTAGAGAAGTAGAAGGGCTGAAGAGTGAGGGAGAATCCACTAGGTGATAACAGACCGACTGATCAGTCCTACACCTTCCTCTGCTTGGGCTGGCATTATACTGAACGGCACTCTCATAGCCTCTCTCCATCCTCTTCTCATTACGCCTACAGGCCGCTACACTCTGTCCTGAAACTTTCTCCTCATCATAATCCACACCTGGTTCTTGTTAAGGGTGCCAAAGAATGAATTTCAGATTATTTGGAATTCTTCTTTGGTGTGTGTGTGTAATATTCTAATTATTATCCTTTGGAATATTAAGCATACGACCTTGGCTGGAGATCATGTTCAGAAGCAGTTTTAGAAACCCACTAAAAGCCCTGTTATTTTGCTTCAGAATGAAATTAAACTGATGGTTAAAAAAATTAAGCTTAAGGTAAGCTATGCATTTATTGGCTGGCCACATATAATAGCCTAGCCTAGCATTAGACCTGTAAGGGCCATCCTTCTCATGGCTCTCCTCCTGACAGTCGCATGAATACCTGCAGCAGCGCTTTCTCCGGTCAGTCTTTCTCCAAGCGGTGCTTCTCCTGGTCAGCTAGTGTTAACATTCAGCCCTTTTAGCTTTGCTAAGAGAGATTCTCTGAGGCAGGTCATTGCATTTTGCCGTAGGCCTTTTTTAGTGGGTGTTTTTTTGTAAACCAAGCAGCCATAAAAATAATTAGACAATATTCCATGTACTAAACTCTCATTATTCATGAAGTTGGGGTGGTTAGCATTGCGCTGAGGGATGGGTGGAGACGGAGGGTCATCCTGCCCACTCAGAGAGCACTAAGCCAACTGTGCTCTCTTTGACTCCCAGCCACGGGTGTCCGTTGCATAACCGGGAATCGAACTTGTGATCTCCCATTGATAGGGTTGATTCTGTGCGTATGTAGAAGTCTGTTTGCAGTGAACAAACAGCCACATTAATAAAACTTAGCACTACTGGCGCTACCCCACACAAAGTGTGCAACATGGCAATGAAAGCCAATCAAAAATTAAATGATAAGGAACACATACATATTAATAGACGCTTGACACGATGGATAGAAACACAGTTAATGCAGGTAAAACACTGAACATCTGACTCGCATTTTAAACTTTGACCTGTAATGGCCTATAGATGCTTCCTCCCTTTCTGCTGTGTGTGGCAGTCTGTAGAGCACAGTTTTTCCACACTTCATTTCTCAGTAGCTCTAGCACATCATCTGGGAATTAACACTACATCCTCTCTCCTAGCCCTGTGTGAATACCCTGCTAACACGAAAATTGTCGTGTACACTACGGATGTACTCGATTTGACACACAGGGCTAGGGATCAAAAGAGGACCCTGTCTTCCTCTGAGCTGCACCAAGTAGTGGAGTTATGAGGATACAGGTAGGATAAGTTTACACGGCAGATTAAACAGAGGCACAGAAACATACCAGTAATGATGTTACACACTATTTAAGATCTGGTGAACTACTGAATTGGTGGGACACATGCAAGGTGTAAGAAATCAGAAGGATTACAAGAAGAGTTCACGCCAGGGTCATACTATATCATTTATTATTGGTCGATGTGACTCGCTATGTGCTGTCCAGGGTTGGCTGCCCCTTTTCGCAGTGCACCAGGGGTCCCCACAAGTTAATCCTGGATTTATATAGCTACATGTAGACTTAGGAAGTGTTTAAAATAAATGATCTGAGGCTATTTCTTAATCTAAGATAAATTCAAAATTAAAAATGCATATGATTACGAGATGGAAGAAGCATAAGCAACTGTAGTAGGGGGGAACTCTGAGAACTTATTCTTGTGGCTTCTGCTTTGTGAATAAAATTCACATTTAAGTTGTGTTTCAGCTCCTTCTTATATTTACAAAAATTTCTGTATCTACTAACACGTCACTTTGGAACTAAATGGAGCTGAATTGGACTCTAACTGCACTTTATTGGCTATTAGCCCAGCACCATTAGCCTAAAGCCCCAAGAAGTGCTAGGCTAACAGCAGACAAGTCTTGGCCTCTTTTGTAGCACCACTGGAACATATTAAAGTATATCTAGCAAAGCTTTTAACAAAAAAAAATAAATAAACAAATTATGAATACTCTACAAAATAGCTGTTGTATCGGAGCTGGGGAGCCGCGCTTTTCTCAGGGCAAGCTGGCTACCTAACAGTGTTGCATCAGTGACAGTTCGAAAGGGGTTGGTGGCTAGCTGGCCTGGCTGGCTGGCCTCACATGTGTCGAAGGAGACGTGATAGTCTTCACCCTGCTGGGTGCATTGTGATGGGGGAGTTCACACGAATGGCGGTCGGGTAATCGGCCTTCCAGCTTGGGCATTAAATGGGGTAAAATAAAAAATAAATGATTAATTAAAAATAAATAAAAACAATAAATGGCTGTGCTAATCCACATTATGATAATACTCCCTCCCCTGGCTGATGTCTCTAGTGTTGCGCCACTGATGCTCTGGTGTTACTCTCTTGGTAATCACACTCCTGGTGTATGTTGTGGATTTTATTCCCGCCATGCTCTAGAGGAAACACCCTCCGCCATACGGAGCGTGTCTGCCGCAGCCATGGAAACTGCAAATCTTTCATTTTTTTGGCCCGCTTTAATAGACCACCGGCCTGCCAGAACAAAAGCAGCATTCATACTGAGAGAGATCAGACGGTCAGGCGCATCCGCAAACCTGCCGTTACGTGTCTGATCTCGGAAGTCAGCGGCATCTGATAGGTCTTTGTGCGTTTGGTTTGATGTAAGCTAATGTTTTTTCCCTCTCTATAGCTCTTGATTGTGGTGGTTTGGCGCACTCAGGCATACACACACTTGAACGGGTTTGTATTCATACATTTGTGGAGCTTTTCCATGCACTTCACGATGACTGTGGGGAAACGCTGCTGCGCTACATCTATCACAATTCTAACCTTAACCTCTGAAGCCAGAGAATCAGCTTTGTATACTGTTTCTATAAAAAAAAAGCTCCTGTTTTTGTCAGAAAATCATTTCTCCTGATAGGGAGCAGTCAAGTGTCCCCTCAGTGACAAATAATGATAGTGTTTTCCATCATCCTGAGAACATTTTGTCCCCAGAAAGAGATAAATACACACACACCCACACTCAAACAGGCCTAGGCTGATGTGAGTGTCAGGAGGAAATGGAGGTTAAAAGAGTCATCATTCACTCTCTTCTCCTGTCAGGGAACCACTCTTCTCACCCTCCATTTCGCTGTGTTAATCTCTTTCTCTCTCTCTCTCTCTCTCTCTCTCTCCCCCTCTCTCCCCCTCTCTCTTTCCGACCTCTGTCTTTAATCATACTCTTTTTAATAGGGATGCACACTATTTGAATTATATACAATTTTTCACATATATTTTATTATTTATTCTAGGGGTGGGCCAATCTGATACTCAGTATCGGTATTGGGTCTAATACTGGTAAAACGCACTGAATCAGGTATCAGGAGGCAAAATAAGAAAAAAAACGATCCATTACCCTAAACTTTCTAGGCTTAATAACTCAGGATCAGTGTAACTAACAGACTGATATATTATAGCAATAGCAGCAATATTGACCCTAACCATCTAACCTAAACATCTAATGGTCTTTATAAGCAACAGCTCCAGTTGCAGACGCGAAGTAAATTCATGATTAAACATGGTTACATTTGTACAAATATCTGTTCAAAAATGACTGGCAATGTTTCTGTGTTTCAAAATAAAGGAATCACACAGCTTCATTTCACTACTCATATTTATACTTTTTATGTGTTTAGGTTGGAAGCAACGAGGGCTGCCTCTAACCGATTCATTTTTCACCAAAAAGTTCAATTTCAAAATTGTAAATAAAGCCTTACATATTAACCTATTACTATTTAAGTTTAAATAAGAAAAGCGTAATAGTCAGCGTAATGCAGTGTGGGTTTTCTACCCCTTATTAAAGTGTATGTGATTGAGTGTATTCATGCCATTCCCTACACAACGAAATTTACTTCGAATAATGGGCGAACAGAGTAAGTAGGTATACACTGAGTGTAATGACGATGGTAGGGGCACGCATTTCTATCCATTCCGCGTAGTTATAAATTTGGCCATACGCATGGTGCGCTAAGAGCTTCCATGCAGGGAAGTGTATGGATGTTTAATGTCATTTTAGCCGCGTGGTGACTTGCAACTTTTGCGCTGCATCAAGTATAAACCAGACCTTAAACATAATTAAACCCCAACTGAGTCGGACTGTAGCTTTGAGTGAAGCCGACCCGACAGGAGCCAGAAAGGACTGACCTCATGTTCATAGTTATATAGTATTATTATTATAGTATTATAGTATAGTATTATTAAAATGAACATCTCAAATTCACATTTATTTCTAAACCCTAACCAGTATTAAATGATGGATGTATTAAAGGCCATAGTGTGAACAGCTGGGAATTCTGGGAATTTTCACTGCTTTTTGATTCTTAAGTTGTGTGTTTAGTTGACAGATTTTACATTGAATTATTCTTTGGGTGGATAAAATAGAGTTCAGTTCATATTCACAGATTCATCACTCTAACTTACTCAAATTTGGGTCTGGGAGAGATGGCAGGACTTTAATGGCATTTTCAGAGTCAATGTCATAGACTATGGCGACTAATCATGTCAGCATTTGTAGCAACTATTATATCTAGCTCTCCCTGTGGGCTTAGTCGTATCGTTTGCACACGGCTGAATTGTTCCTAAAAGGTTCGGGATGAGCAGGAGTTTGTGCTGTTTTTTTTTTGTTGTTTTTTTTACATAAAGCATTTCTGTTTGCATACTTAGGAAACCAAAAATGTTAAAAACCAATAAAAGCCAGCCATAAACAGCTATTGCCACAGTTATTACACATTTAAAGACATTTAATGGAACTTTTACATTTACAGCACTGGTGTTCCTTTACTACTTGCATGTATTTCTGCATTGTGGCCAATTGTAGCTTATTAAGCTTATTATATCTTATTTGCTGTAAAAAAAAAAAACTATAAATAGTGGAACACTATAAATATCAGGATTTATAGCCGTCTATTATTATAGATTTATTAGAGTATTTAAGTCAGAGTTAGCATCGGTATTGGTACTCTGTATCAGCAGATACTTGAAAATCTGTTATCGCTATCGGAAAGGAAAAAGTGGTGTCGGTGCACTCCTATTTTTACCTCCACAGAAATTGATCTTACACTTCTCTCCAATGCTGATTCCGGTAGCTGTCGTCCCTGTTTCTCAGTTTTTACATAGTATTCATGTATCCGTCTCAGCAGATAAGTAATAGCAGAAACCAGCATCGTCCCACAGTTGCCATATCGGCCCACCTCTTTAATTACTCTCCATGAATCCTTCTCACATTCTCTCGCAGTCTCTCCGGCCAATCCGCTGCTTCTCCCTGTCTTTTGTTCTTTTCTTTTCTTCAACCTTTTTTGCCTCCTTCACTCTCTCTCTCTCTCTTTCACTCCATCTCTCTGAGTGACACATTGGTAGCCTGTAACCTGTAACCATGGCGACACCGCGGCATGTCTGTGTTGAATCACTTCAGTAACTGCTCGTCTCTTTTTCCTTTATCCCTCTCTCCAGCCGTCTGCCTCACTCCCTCACTCCCTCACCCAGTGCCTCTAGTCATTCTGACTAGAGCTGTGATCTCCGCTCTTTTCCTCATCCCTCCTTTTCCCCCCTTTCTGGACTGAAATGCCCTCCTCCCTCAATCCACTCATTCCTTCATCCTGACATCCATCCATTCTCTCTCTGAATGCCTGCATCAGGAAGAGCGCTTTCCGTCTTCTTTTACACACTTTCAAAGCGTATGGTGGCCCAAAATCTCTCTCTCTCACACACACACACACACACACAGGCGAGGCAGACGATTAAGTAAAAATAACTGCTCGCTCTTCCATGCTGGTGTTTTCAAGAAAAGCTTCAGGCGTTTAGTCATTTACTCACCCAGATTATGTTTCTTGGTTACTGTGTGTGTGTGTGTGTGTGTATGCATGCTTGCTTTACATGTTTAGATAAAATATAATGTATCAAGTTTAAATGTTTTAATCAGTCAGTAATCTTAAATAGTCTTGTGTACTTGTATTTTTTTTGTGCAGAGAAGGAGAAAGTGGACTGGAGACTTGACCTGGGGTACAGACATGACGTTGTTTCATTTGTTGGGGCAGGAGCTGTTAGTTCACAGTCCGATCTGCAGGCAGCTCAAGTCCCCAGCAAGTCCCAAGTATTGCGTCTCAGTACACAGATATAGTCAATTCAATTCAGATGTATTTCTATAGTGTTTTCACTACAAATATTGTCACAAAGCAGCTTTACAGAGATCCGGGTCCGAGCCTCTTTTGAGCAAGCTAGTGGCAACAGTGACAAGGAAAAACTCCCTTGAATCAAGAGGAAGAAACCATCCTCCTCTGGTCGACACCGGATAATAATAATGATAGTAAGCAAAACAGGAAAATACAATCAAACAAAACTGAATAAAGAAAAAAAGGCAAATGTGCCAATGTGACATCGATAGTTGGTTTCCAGCCTCAGGGAGGGACAGCATGTGTGTATGATGACTTTTGCGATCTAGGCAGTTGCAACAGGATGCTGAAGCTACTGATCCTTAACCTCTAGGCTCTCAGCATCTCCAGAAAATCTGCATTCCTGGTACACCTAGTCATCATCAGATCTTACTAGATTTTTACACATGTTAACAAATGTGCAATAAAAGTAATATTTAACTACTCTAAAGCTGAAAGAGTTAAAAACAGGTCTTTTTGTGTTATGTTTTCTGTAACTGAACAGCCATTAAGTACAAAAAGAGTCTTGTCCCTATCTGGGCAATAGATTTGATGTGTTTTTACATCACTCTGTTGACTGTGTTCATCTCCAAACCTTTCTTCAGGGGAGGCTTGTATTATTTATAGTTCCCATCATATCAACACCTGGTTTGGTAAGTCTTAAGTTCTTAGTGATGGCAAATCAGGTGAGCTGCTGATGGAATTGAACACATTCGTGCACTGGCTGGGGACGACTCCCTCTCCACTCTCCCTCGCTCTCCTACCTTGTTTCCGTCTTTCTCTTCCTCATTCTCTGCCCCTCTCTCCTTTCATCTTTCACCTTCTCTGTCTCAGTCTCTGTTCCTGTCCCTCTATCTCTCCCTCACTTATTAAAATATGTTCATTCAATGAAAAGAGCGGCTCTGTCTCAGCGAGGACAAATAGCTCTGTCTCAGTGAGGACAAGCAGCTCTGTCTCAGTAAGGACAAGCCGGCTTAGTGGGGAAGTACAGTTCTGTCTCAGTGAGGAGGTACGGCTCTGGTTCAGTGAGGAAGTGTGGCTCTGTCTCAGTGAGGAGGTGTGGCTATGGCTCAGTGGGGATGTGCAGCTCTGTCTCAGTGGGGTAAATGTGGTTCTGTCTCAGTGGGGACGTGCAGTTCTGTCTCAGTGGGGACGTGCAGCTCTGGCTCAGGGGGGATGTGCAGCTCTGTCTCAGTGGGGACGTCTATCAGTGGGGATGTGTAGCTCTGGCTCAGTGGGGACAAGTGGCTCTGTTTCACTCATGACATGCAGCTCTGTCTCAGTGGGGACGAGAGCTCTGTCTCAGTGGGGAGATGCAGCTCTGTCTCAGTGGGGACGTGCGGTTCTGTCTCAGTGGGGACGTGCAGTTCTGTCTCAGTGGGGATGTGCAGCTCTGGCATAGTGGGGATGTGCAGCTCTGTCTCAGTGGGGACGTCTATCAGTGGGGATGTGTAGCTCTGGCTCAGTGGGGACGAGTGGCTCTGTCTCAGTCATGACATGCAGCTCTGTCTCAGTGGGGACGAGAGCTCTGTCTCAGTGGGGAGATGCAGCTCTGTCTCAGTGGGGGCATGTGACTCTGTCTCTGTAAGGAATGTCTCAGTGGGGACATTAATTTCTGTTCCAGTGAGGAAGAGCAGCTCTGGCTCAGTGAGGAACAGCAGCTCTGGTTCAGTGAGGATAAGCAGTTCTGGCCCTGTCTCTGCTCTTTGGGCAGTCAGGACTTCTTGTGCCTGCCTCTCTCTGTGGTCAGGCTGTGAGTCTGTACTTGGTCAGGGTGAATCTCAGTGTTAGTCGGTGTGGTCAGATCTGTAAGGGCCGAGCAGCTCTGCATTTTACTCCCTGTAGGCGACGCTGAAGTCTTGTTAAGGTTGTTTTGTAATTTTGTTGATTCTAACTAGGTTAGCTGGTGTGTTCTGGATTTGAGTGTGTGAGATATTTGTGTGTGTCAGATGGGGTGGGGGGATGGGGTGTGAGTGTAGAACTGTGTTTCAGGACTAGTTGAGCGATTGGACTGTTCCCTTTCTTCTCCACCCGCCCCTTTTTCTCGTACTCTCCCTCTCTCTTTCTCCTTCTCCTGCTCGCTCTCTCTCTCTCTCATAAATAAATAGTTGTAAATGTGAAATGCAGCGAAGTAGATTTAATGGGATTAAAACTCTGCATGTGCTCAATTAAACAGCTTTGAATTATTGTGCACACACACACACATGTGAAACCACATATTCTTACCAACTGTTACATACAAGTGTTACATGTTTCCCTTTTAAATTATAATAAACTGTAACCATTACATCAGAAAATGATTTTATTATGATTTTATATCAGATAAAGATTTTATTTTTTTTATGAAAAAGCTCATAGAAAAGTTCTAATACTGGTCAATACTGGGCTAAAAAGTAGATCAGTTTATGGAGCTTGATTAGGGCTAAACAGTATGAGAAGTTATCATGTATTGTTATTGATAGACTTGGCCTAAAGGTTAGAAAAGTAGGCTTGGGACCAGAAGGTCGCCAGTTCAATCCCCTTGACCAGCAGAGTGACAGAACAGTGCTCTTTCCTCCCTCTACATTCACAGCTGAGGTGCCCTTGACCAAATGACCTAAGCCCCGCTTGAGATAGCTGCTCACTGCTCCAGGTGTGCACTACTGCCACAGTTCACTAGTGTGAGTGGCCGTTTTTTACTGCCACAGAGGGCTTAAATGCAGAGGTTAAATTCTGTTGTACTGCTGTAAAGTTGCTGTAAAATGTTTTGTCCTTCCTTTCAATGTCATCACAATATGCTAATATAAATATATAGTGGCACAAAAACCTTGTATCTCCAAAATTCCTGCTTTACAGGTGAAAACAGACATGATACAAATATCATGACAGCCATGATACAAATATCATAGCAAACAGCAAGGTGTACCCTATCCAATCAGTGACCTCGACCTGTCATCTAGTATCAGCTCAAAATCCACTCTAGTCTGTTTACTAGTCTGTTCATATGTCCAGCCAACTACTTGTATAAAATGCAATGTATTCCCTGTATTGACTGTTATGATTTCTGAACAGACTGAACACACCTTGTGAAGCGTCTCTTTATCCACCTTTCTGTTGGCTTATTGCCCCCTTTTTTCTTTACAGTATTTGGTGTTCTGAGTGAGAAACTGAATTTATGGAGTCATATCTTATTTTGATATTTTGCGGCGTGATCATGCCTTCTCCCCTCACGACCGAACACAATTTCAGTCCCAGAAGTCTCCAAAATCAACAGATGAGACATGTTTTTACTCTAAATATCAGTAGATTCCAGATTTAAATCCCCCGTCACTGTTTTTAAAAGCCACAGCCTTGCAGTTTCTGCCGTTTTTCAGCAATAGAGAGAGACGAGAGCTGAACTGCTCGATTGGAGACTTGCACCTGTAATGGAGGACAGCTAAGAGCGAGCGGCAGAGCCGGCCCAAGGCATACTCGAATTATGCGGCCACTTAGGGCCCCAACATCACCAGGGGGCTCCCAAGAGCACCAAGATATCATGATAAAAAATATATTTTTAAAAAATAACACAAAATAGTGTTACACAGGTAAAAGCGTTTTTTAATTTTTTTTTGCATTTTTATATGCATTTATTTTCATAGTTGGTGCACCAATCCTAGGTTAATCAATTGACTGCTGCCACTGTTAGGCAAATACAGATATGCAGCATGGTCGATAGTGTATTACACAATATCTCTCTTTCTGCAAAGAAAAAAAAAAAAATCTGCTCCCATTCACACTTATACGTTTGCACACTTATAAACTTAAAAACTAAAGAAATTAATAACAACATTTTTGTGAGTTTGCTTCCCCTGTAAGGTTAAAAACAACAGCCAGAATGACACCGATATGCTGTAAGCTAATTACAGATAATGCTAATGATAGTGGGGATGTTACACACACAGTGTAGCCTATGGAACAATGAAGCATCTGGTGCTGAGGTGGTGGTATGGGGGTCCCCAAATGAAAATCTGCTTAGGGCCCTATCAAATTCTGGCGGGAGGGAGGGAGTAATAACGTCACTGCCACAGATGGTCTTCCATATAAGGTGATCTGAAAAAGGGAGGAGCTGCTCGCTCCTTTTTGGGCTCACAGACTTCAAATTTTAAGAATAAAAGTCCTGAGCCCGGACAACACTGTGCCGAGGTCCAGCACCATTAATTATTTTGGAGACGATAAACAGTCCATTTGTTATGGTTTATTTTTCAGAGTTAGTAAAATAATGTTTACATCCTGATGCCTAAAGTCTTTCCCACATGGTGAGGGATCTGATTAATAAACAATGGTATCGGATTGTGTGTACCGTGTGTCGGCTAATATGCAGAGTTCCCCCTAAAATCCCTAAAAAACAAACCAAAAATAAAAAATAAAGCTTTTTTATTTCTATTTCTTTTTTTACATTTCTTACATTTCTATTGGTCCATTATTGTTTTGCCTATGGCCCAAAAAAATGTCTCAAACCTTAAAATACTGGGATATGTATCATAGCCACAAAACTGTATTTTTGCTACACCCTTACACAGATATAACCGGGGTGGTGTATTATTCTTAACCCAGCAGTGAAACTGACATGTGTGACTGTGTGTGTGTGTGTGTGTGTGTGTCTGTGTCTGTGTGTGTGTGTTTACGCATGTCAGTGTCACCTCTAGGTTGAGAGTGAGTCCACCACCCAGAAAAGTGCATCGCAGGGCAGTTCTGTATTTAGAACCAGGCCAATCAAATTGCAGTGGATGCAGATGTCACTGTAACAGCTGGAATGACAAAACTGGAATGACTCACCCTGTCTTTCTCTCTGTGTGTGTCTGTGTGTTTAGCTGGACCCCGAGCAGACTGGTTTCATCGCGGTGGAGAACTTCACCAGTCTGGCCGAGCAGCATGAGCTGCAGCTGGACCCTTCAAAGCTGGACATGCTGCTGGCTCTCGTCCAGAGTGACCAGCACGGCCACGTCTGCTACCAGGAGCTCATCGAGCTGGTAAGAGATGCACTGACACACACACACACATGCTCACTAGGCAAAAAAACACACACCCCCACACACGCTTAGTAGGCACATGGCGACAAATTGAGGGAAAATTGAACACAATTACCGAGCATGAGAAATAAACAGTACTAGTGTTGCACCGAGACTGTATCAGTATCTGCGCTGATACTGGCACTTACACTTACTGACACCCTAGTTTTTTGTTTGCATACTTTGTTATGAAACCAAATGTTTAAACAACCAGTCACAGCCAGTCACGTATTTACAGTTATTACCATTAATTAACATTTACAGCACTTTCTGTTTCCATAAGGTGTTTTTTTGGTTCTGAAACTAGAAGTTGAGATGTGTACCTGAATGTGAAATTGCTGCAGAAGAACTTTTTCACATTTTTTCACTGCTCTAAAATGTGAATTCTAGCTGTTTGGTCAAACTTAACCAGATTATGCTTCCCTAATGTTAATGTTGAAATATGTTGGGATGCACTAGGCTAACTGTTTCAGCTGCATATGCATTTTAGTAAAATCAAATATACTAAAGGACCATCTATGTGTAATGATGCAAAAAGTCAAACTTCAGAGGCATGTTATCAGTAAGCTTTACTGGAAGGTAAATGTGGGGCTTAGTTGTGACATTTCACTCGAGTTCTCTGGAGTCTCTGCCCGGTTCATACTAGGCTACATACGTCTGCTGTGTGTTTGCTGGAGTGTGACGTGATGTGTAGGTGCGATGGATTGCTTACAAACCAAGGGTCAGAAGGGTGTATGTTTATACTTCTCATCCAACCACAATTCATGGCACGATTTATCTGAATAGGGTTTTTTTTTTTTTGTTTTGTTTTTTTGGGGGGGGGGGGGGGGGGATGAAAACAAACCAAAATGAAATAGGAGTAATGAGGCTATTTTTAAAATGTAAGGAGTAGAAAGTACAGATAATTGGGTGAAAATGTAAGGAGTAGAAGTAAAACATCTACTTGTAAGCAAGTAGAAGGTGACCTCATTCTCAGAAGTGTCTAGTTCTGTGAGATAGGCGGTCTTGCACGCACTGCTCCATTGAGGTCTATCCTTTCCATTCTATCTTATGAGCAGCTCTTTATGAAATAATACATTTTTAACTTCATTGCTTTTTGGAAATCAAGCTATCTTTTACTCCATTAGCTTTCACAGTAACCAATATTTTGACGAGTGGTGCCCAGCCACTGTAAGTGGCAACATGGATCAGCCTTGATATGAATGAAACAGACAAATGAATGGACAAAAGTATTATGACACTTGCTCATTTATTTTCTTCTGAAATCAAAAAATGACCCATTTAATTTCATATTTTGTTATTGTAAAACTGTAAAAGATGGATATGAAAAGTGACCTTGCTTAAAGTGTTATAAAGAAATGTTTTATCTTTGACCTGCCTTGTGAAAACCAGGTCATCTTTTGCTCGTTTAGCTATTCACACTAACAGATACACTATATGGACAAAAGTATTGGGACATCTGTTCATTCATTGTTTCTGCTGAAATCAAAAGCTATTTAAAAAGAGTATGTCCTGATTTGTAGGAGTAACTGTCTCTACTGTCCTGGGAAGGCTTTCTACTAGATTGTGAAGCGTTTGCTGGGTTTGATTGCATTCAGCGACAAAAGCGTTAGTGAGGTCAGGATGTTTGATGATCACCTCCCCGCCTCATCCCAAAAGTATTGAATGGAGCTCCATCATTTCAGAGAACACAGTTCCACTGCTCCACAGCTCAGTGCTGGGGGCCTTATACCCCTCTGGCCCACTTTATGAGGTTTGATCTATAGACATAATCACACTGCACTTTGACCTTAACTGAGAGCTGTGAAGATGCTCAGAACTCATGCATAGTATCACGGTTCACCTTATTATCGAAGATCAGCACATGTCCACACATGCACACACACACACACACACACACACACACAGTCACACATACAGAATTAACATATACACTCACCCATGCCTGAATTCATGCTCACACGCATTTCGTCCCTTCAAAGAGAGCAAAGCATGTACATATGCACTAACATACATAAGACCACCGCCACAACAATACATACACACATGCATGCCTGCGGTCACATGAATGCACGCGTAAATACACACCACACACACATACACAAAGCATACAGCAGGCACTGAGTCATATGGTGAGTCACACATACTGTATATTCATACACAAACTCTCTCTCTCTCACACACTCTTTCTAGCTCGCTCACTCTGCCTCTCTGGATTCAAGGGTGTTTAAATGTTTTTGTTCTGATATAGAGCATTCAATCAGTTTTGCCTGAGGCTGTGCACACACACACACACACACACACACACACACACACACAGTTTACAGTGTTTTATGGCAGCATATTGCTGCGACGCAGGCTTCAAGTCAGCATAATATTTTAAACATGAAGAGCGTTTATTTTGGGTGGGGAAGAGGAGAAGAAAGAGAGACAGAGGGAGAAGAGGAGGGGTGAACTTTCATTTTAAAGGGATTTGGATGAAATGTTGAGCAAATCTGGGTCAGTGGAGAGTGAGAAGGAGGAGGAGGAGGGATACGGAAAGAGAGAGAGAGAGAGAGAGAGAGAGAGAGAGGTAAAGAAAATGTGAATATATATTCTCTCTAGCACTTGGCTTTTATTCTGTTCATCATTTGCTGATATTTTGGGGTCTCTGTGAGGCTGAGTGTGAGGTCCTATTCTTATGAAGTGTGTGTGTGTGTGTGTGTGTGTGTGTGTGTGTGTGTGTGTGTGTGTGCATGAGATATTTGAAGAAAGTACATCTCCTCCTCTTCCTTTTAGCTAATATATGCAGAGCGGTATGACACTGCTTACTTATCACAGCTTTCCAGACACGCACACACACACACACACACACACACACGTGCGGTACAGTATGCACAGTACTTTGCACACCCTGGGTGTAAATGTGTGTGTTTGTTTGTTTGTAAGTGCAAGTGTTCAGGTGACTGACTCTGAGAATAGTAACTCTTAGTAATGACTACAAAAAGAGTCCCATGAACTACATAGCCCAGCATGCACTGTTCTGTTTCTTAGAGGACTAGCTGTTATATCTTGTTAACTCATTCACGATATATACAGCTCTGGAAAAAGACCACCATTAAGAGACCATCCTACAGTGCTTTCAGTTTCTCTGGTTTTGCTATTTATAGGCAATGCGTTTAGGGAAATTACCATTTGCATTGTATTTCATAACCCATGGACAACATTTCCCCTAAATTCCCAAAAAAAATATTGCTATTTAGAGCATTTATTTGCAGAAATGACTGCTCAAAACAACAGCTCAAATAATGCAAAGAAATTATTATAATAATTATAATGCAAAGAAGTTATTAATCAAATATAAACAACACAGTGCTAATATTTGAACTTTGAGAGCATCACTATGGAAAATCACTGTGGTAAAATAACCTCTCCACTAGTCTTTCACATTGCTGTCTGGTGACTTTATTTGATTCATAGTCAGCAATTTCAGGTAACTCAGCTTTGTTTGTTGAAATACCTGGAATAAATTTTGCTGCCATACAAGTAGAGATGCAAATTTAAGAGAAAAAATTGTAGCTGTATGTATATATATAGTGAACTGACGAGGCGGCGATCAACAGACTTTTATTAGACAATATATTCAGAAATACTACTACGTTCGAGTGATGCATTCATATTCTGTTGCAAATAAACAAATCAGACACTGTAGGACTGCTGTAGGAACTGTTGAACGGTAGCCAGGTTACTGATTTTGGAAAATACATGCTGTAATTAGGACATTTACACACCTAGATGTGTATAAATGATAACCTTGCTCATGATTTTATTTTTATTTTTTATTGGTTGACATTCTAATACATTTTTAGAAGTAGGAACTGACGATTAACTTTAAGTAATACTATCATTGTTGTTTTTTTTATTACATGAAAATCACAACTATTTAGCTAAGTAGCTAATTAAAACTGGCTGCTTTGGTCATGTGTATATTCCTCCTGCTCTTGGATACGACCAGAGTTGTTATAAATTTGGAGGCTCAAAATGCTCAACATGGCGTCTTGTTACAGACAATGTCCCGCTCTTCATCGAAGAGCCAATTAGCTTACTTGTTACGCCATTAGCAGCGAAACGCCCAACTCCCGATGTAGAGATCTACGCAAGCACAGGACCCACAACAAGCCTTTTTTTGTCATTATTGGACCAAACAGTATAAACTATTCATGAGGTTTTCATCAGATTTCATATTATTTGAAACAGTAATCTGACCTTCAGTTTTCAGTGCTTTGGTCTCTCCTCATTAATAGAGGTGGGAGCCTGGTCTTGTGTGACTGGAAATAACTGCCCGGCATTGTAAAGATGACCACCCAGTGAACAGACATTCCTATAAGGACTTCGCTTCCGACGCAACACAAGTTTTTTCACTTTGTCTGTAGTAAAAAAACACCGCATTGCATAGTGGTATAGATTGGAAATCCTAGCACACATCGTCTAGACACTACATTTTTACAACAGTTAGTTCGCGTCATGCGAGCTGATTGGTTGAGAAGCACTTTTTCTACAAACACTGTATCACTCCACTGAACACTGTCGCTATAAATTATATAATGAACCATAAAGTAATGTAAACGCCCTGAGCTAAGGAAAACAAGAATGACCTAAAAAATGGCCTGTGTAAAAGGTTGGAGAAGCTGGAATGGAAGGAATGGGAGGCTGTGCTCCATTGCTGTGACGTAGCAAAAAGCAGCTTGATAAGGAACTGTAATTTGGCGGAAGGCAATGCTAACATTCAAGCACAGTAAATGCTACCTTCACGGCCCAGTTTATTGATTTCATACTGTTGTACAAAAGCAATACAGCATTTAACATTGCGTGATATTGTGAAAGAACAGCATGGCTATGATGAACACTGCTTCATCACAGCTGTGCTGTTATTTCACGATAACACACGACCTTGAGTGCTATATTGCTTTAGTATAGGGACTGAAATGTTCAGCTGAGATTTCAAACACTAAAAAAATAGCTGACGCACTATATGGTGCACTATTTCTGCAATAGGGAGCGATTCCGAACTTGGCTTGTATCTGTAGAGAGTTGGGCTAAAATATACTCCTCCAGATTTAGAGCAGGCCGTTTAGTCTGTGTGTGTGAGGAAGAGAGAGAGAGAGAAAAAGTGAGAGAGAGACATTTAGTCTTTGCCTACAAAACAGGTAGAACACAGAGACCTTTGATCTAAATGGAGTCATAATCGATTCCTCCACCAAAATTACAGTACTGTCAACTGGTCCCTCGTCCCATTTCTCTCTCTCCCTCTGTCTCTCTCTCTCTATCAGCTAAGCAGCAAGCGCTCCAGCAGTTTCCGCCGCGCCATCGCCAATGGGCGTCGCACACTGCAGCGGGAGATCTTATTGGACGAGACGGGCCTGGGCGTGTACAAGCGTTTTGTGCGTTACGTGGCATACGAGATTTTGCCCTGCGAGACGGACAGACGCTGGTACTTCCATCAGAACAGACTCTGCCCTCCGCCAGTCTTCATGGCCATCATCACCATCGTGCAGGTGCACATACACACACACACACCCCAGTATTCACACCCATCCACCAGCACTTTATTCTCCTTGCCATGTCTTTCACACAAATTGGTGTTTGTCACTTACACTAGATACTTGTGTGTGTGTGTGTCTCAGATCGTGGTGTTTATGTGTTATGGAGTGAGGCTGAATAAGTGGGTTCTGCAGACGTATCAGCCGGACTTCATGAAGAGCCCGTTGGTGTATCACCCAGGTCATCGTGCTCAAGTCTGGAGATTCTTCAGCTACATGTTTATGCATGTTGGGTAAGAGGAGTTGTCACACATGCCCACATATACTGTACATACACACACATGCACAGACACACACTATATAACCTCTTTATGGCTACACAAGATATTATTTGTTCATCAGTATTGCAATTCTTGGCCTTTCTATAACCGGTATTGCAGTACAGAAATGATCCAATATGCAAATGAGCATTGGTCAAATCACAAATTTGTATATTGCGGGCTGTAAGCATACAGACCAACTTCGGGATGCTCCAGGTCAGCTTTAAAGGCACTCTTACAATCCAGCCTGAAAATGATGATATCATCTAGTAAAATCTAGAGTTCAGCAGTGCGTTTTGATATAGGCTACTACAGTGTCATACAGTCACAGTGTAGCAGTATGATTATAATTATCGGATACAGTGGATCAGGATCGGGGTACCCTGTCATCAATAGCCCAGTGCTCTAGTGTTGTGCTGTACGTTTGATACAGCATAGTCCATTCATAATAAACAGGGTTGAGTATTGGGCTTAGAAACAGGTTGTAGGCCTAGCGCCCAGTGTGCTGATTCTGCAGTACCCCCATCCAGATCACGTCTGTTCACTTCAAGTCAATCTTATTTGCATAGCTGCTTATAAGACCAATATTGTTACTAAGTGGCTTTGCAGATGTTCATGTACAGACCCCTAATGAGCATGCTGAGGGGGGCAGCGGCATGAAGAAGTTCCTATAAGAATTGAGGAACACTGAATTAAGTCGCTAAAGTAAAGACAGGATTCAAGTAGGTCGTTTTCTGGCAGACTGCAGATTATGTCAGACATATACAGGACTGTAGACATGCTAGATAAGAAGGTCAGGTACAACTTAAGAGAACTCAGTGAAGATCTTGCTTCATTGTTCGGATGGCTGCTCAAGCAGTGATTAAGATGTGCTCCTGTGTGTGTGTGTGTGTGTGGGGGGGGGGGGGGGGTGGCTCTGACAGCCCTTCATTAACCTGGCTGGCCTACATTTGGGAGTGGGGTTGTACCGGCATGAAGCAGTGTGTAACGTCATTGGGCGCTCCTCAGATCAATACCAAGGACTAGAGTGTTCTTGTGGTTCCACTTTGTTTGTGATTGGTTGTGAGGCAGTGATGCTTCATTCTTGTTCATAATGAGCAACGATTTCTTTGTCGTTGTTCATTAGCCCACTCTCTGTGGCGTATTTGGCAGTTTTGCTGATGCAGTTACTGTGCTTTGCAGTGCAGTGTGAGCAGTCAGTCCATCCTTAAAGGAATCCTGATGGAGTTATGGAGACCTGCGTTCAGTCATCTGTATGGGGAAAAATCCTTTTATTTTGGCATCCAGAATGTTTTCACAAGATCCTTTACAGTCCTTTACAATAGATGTTGTGTAAATATTACCGTACGAATTGAGGTGTGCTATGAACTGCTGAGCACTGTTAAAACAAGAGGTGAGAACAGAGCCTTTGAAAATCCATTATATATTAGAAATAGAACTTTTCATTTCCTTTTCTTATTACACATGTAGCGATGTTGTACCACTGTGGTGCTACACTTAGCTACGCTGGCATTGTGCTGGCATTGTGCTGGGGCAGAAATGGAGTGATGTGTTAGCCTTTTAAGGACATCTGCTAGGTCATGTGGCTTGTTAGCAGTCTCTACCAGAATAAATGAAGGTGGTTCATGCTTCATCTAAGGTGGTTTGTGGCTTGACTCTTTAAAAAATCAAAAAGAGATATAAATGAAAAGAAGGAAAGATCCCTGTGGCTTTCATGATCTTGAGCTTCTACTGGATTCTGACAATGCGCCCTTGAAGAGTGTTTATGTACGTGTTTTGTGATTGGCTTAGGAGTTGGCTATTTGAGATGAATTTAAAGGGGTATTCTGTAACATAGACTCATCAGTTTTACAGAATTCATGATTTTATATCATTGTCGTGTTTTCATTCCGTTTCCGTTAACTGCATATTTCTTAAGTACAATACAAACAGAGGAAATTGCTTCTTCTTTGTAGTCTTCTCCTGCTTTGTGGGCATCATTTATGTTCATTTTCAGAGTGCTAGGCAGCTGCTTTGAGGAGCCAATGATTACAGATTGTTGGGACAAGGTTTGAGGAGTCAGAGTTTTTATAGAGCTTTAAAATATATGCATTACCTGGCCTGTCCTAATGATGGTTGTAAACAAGCAATAGCAGTGAAAAGCTAATCTCTTTCCTTTTCTTTCATTTTTCACTTTGAAATTATACAAAGCAAAAATAATACACTCTAATCCTAAAAAATGTTGAAAAGAATGTTTCATCTTTAATGTTTACATTTAAGACATTTAGTAGACGCTCTTATCCAGAGCAACTTACACAAGCGCTTTAATGTTTACTCAGAAAATACCCATAGATAGTTTGAATTGAAGTTGGCCATTTGAGATCAATTTAAAGGGATATTCTGTAACATAGCCTCATCAGTTTTACAGAATCCATGATTTTATATAATTGTTGTGTTTTCATTCCATTTCCGTTAACTGCAATTTCTTAAGTACATTATGGATCCAAAAGATACACTATATTGCCAAAAGTATTCGCTCGCCTGCCTTTGCATGCATATGAATTGAGTGATATCCCTTTCTAAATCCATAGGGTTTAATATGATGCTGGGACGCCCTTTGCAGTTATAACAGATTTAGCCCTTCTGGAAAGGCTTTCCACAAGGTTTAGGAGTGTGTTCATGGGAATTTTTGACCATTCTTCCAGAAGTGCATTTGTGAGGTCAGATGTTGGCACAGATGTTGGACGAGAAGGCCTGGCTCACTGGTTCAAAGTTGGAAGCATAAAATTGAACAAAATCACTGGAACTACACACCATAATCCCCCCTCCACCAAACTGGGCACAATGCAGTCAGACAAGTACCGTTCTCCTGGCAACCGCCAAACCCAGACTCGTCCATCGGATTGCCAGATGGAGAAGCATGATTCGTCACTCCAGAGAACACATCTCCACTGCGAGTCCAGTGGCGGCGTGCTGTACACCACTGCATCCAACGCTTTGCATCGTGCTTGGTGATGTAAGACTTGGATGCAGCTGCTCGGCCATGGAAACTTATTCCATGAAGCTCTCTAGGCACTGTTTTTGAGCTGATCTCAAGGCCACATGAAGTTTGGAGGTTTGTGTAGTGATTGACTCTGCAGAAAATTGGCGACCTCTGCGCACAATGCGCCTCAGCATTCACTGACCCCGCTCTGTCATTATACGTGGCCTACCACTTTATGGCTGAGTTGCTGGTGTACTCAATCACTTCCACTTTGTTATAATACCACTGACAGTTAACTGTGGAATATTTAGTAGAGGAAATTTCACTGGACTTGTTGCATAGGTGGCTTCCTATCACAGTACCATGCTGGAATTCAGTGAGCTCCTAAGAGCAACCCATTCTTTTACAAATGTTTGTAGAAGCAGTCTGCATGCCTATGTGATTTGGATGACTGAGTGAATACTTATGGCAACATAGCGTACCTCTAAGCTTAGATACTATTAAATACTAAAGTCAGGACAGAGACCATAATACTGGACATACGCTACAGTTGGCCTAAGTACTCTTGAAAGAGATGGGGCTTCAGTCTGCCTTTGAAGACAGCGAGCGACTCTGCCGTTCAGACACCCAGGGGAAGTTCGTTCCACCACTTTGGTGCCAGGACAGAAAAAAGCCTAGACATCCGTGGATCATAAAGGATGGCGGGTCAAGCCGAGCCGTACTTGAAGCTGGAAGGGCTCTTGGTACAGATTGGGTTTTACTCATTGCCATCAGGTACGGAAGGGCTGGTCCATTCTTGGCTTTGTAGGCCAGCGTCAGGGTTTTGAATCTGATGCGGGTACCAGCTACAAGAAGCCAGTGAGTTGCATGGCTGAAAATCAGTTAATTGTATAGTCACACATTTTTCACAGTACCCCACAGTAAATTCTGACCTAAATACCCAATACCCAAACTTTTGCATGCCACTGTATAATTGAAAATAATTTTATTAAAAATATAGTTGTGATTGGTTAGGCAAAGTCAAATAGTTAGTTATGTTTATAATTAGTGCAAGTCCAGGTAAGACTTTTTTCTATTCATATGAAATTTAGCCATCATAAATGAATGAAGACAAAACAGGGCTTTTGTTATTAGTTGTGTTGGGCTGCAACAAAACTGGTTACTTTTTGTGTTGTTATTTTTTTCCTGTTTATTCCCTTTTTTCATCCCACTTTAGTCATGTCCAAATTGTCACTACAGTTCCCACAATACAATGCAAATCAATGGCGCACAGCTTGCTCTTTTAAAATGACCATTTTTAGCCTTATAGCATGTCCCATGTAGTCAACCCTATGTCCATATCACTGTAATGGGGCATCACAGAGCATTGAAGAGTTTAGTGAAGATTTTAGATCCACTTTTGGATCTTTTTTTTTGGACCATAAAGGTGAAACCTGTGGGCATTTGGGTTGCTGATTGCTTGTCTCGAACAAACCTACTAAACCTGGCCTTTAACTGATGACTTGAAAGAAATATGTTTGATCAAGAGAGCCACCAAATTGTGCAGATGTCTGGACCTCCAGGATTGTCACTGTCCTACAACCTAAAAGGCATGCTTGGAGTTACAACAGCTAGGACACCCAGAATCTATTTGCTGAAGTACAAGCCTAGTGCTTGGCTCCAGCCAAGGACACGTTAGCGAGAATGACTGTATTGAAGCAGGAGCACCCAGACATACTGTGTGTTCTGCTTGTCCATATGTTCAAGTGTGGTGCAAAGCGAGACAGAGAGAGAGAGAGAGAGAGAGAGAGAGATGGCATCACCCACAGATCTGTTCTCGCAAAGCAGCAGGGTGTTCATCAGAATGAGGGCCAGTGCTTTTCATGTGAGGCATCATCACCAGCTAGTCTGTGCGAGCACACCACAGCCACAGAAGGCAGCTCCACTGGGCCCGAGCCTCTTTGACTGAGTGGAGGCTGTTGTTGGCAGCAGAAAGAGAAGGAGCGGGGTTAAACATGTCTGTGCGTGCTGACAGAGCTGTCAGGCCACAATCAAGATGGGATGCCGTTCCAGTCGAGCTGGCTGCTTCGTTGGGCGTCCGCTTTCTTCTCAGCACTGCTTTTACAACGGCTCCTCTGCTTGTCTGGAAGCTTTGGCAGCTGCCTGTGTTCGAGCTGAGGAGGAGCTCAGCTAATGGTGGTTGAGAGGTATGAGGAAATCATTGTTTACTTTGTTGCAGGAAAGTACTGTCCCGACTGAAATACACCAATGGTTTTACAGTGACAGCAGTGACAGTTTAAAGCTACATTATGTAGTATTTTTACCTTAAAATAACACTTCAGGGTCATATTGATGCTCCACTGACTTGTAATGCGAAGAATGGCGTCTCTGATATTCCTACTCCTGGCTGGCACGCTGCTACGGCACTGTATAACTTTGGTGGCGCTGCACAAGACCTCTTGTGAGAACTGCTTAACGCTGTGAAACCCGAGTCAAATTTGTATAAACGCTTGTAATATTTACGCCTCAGTCCACATGCATCTTTCACTTCCAGTGCTGGTTCTGTATCTCTCAGCTTGTCAACCAATGCACATTTATAGCGTTTATAGAGTTCCACAAAGGGGATCTCATAGTGTGTTTTGTATAGGGAATGCAATGGGGAAAAATAATTATGCTCCACCAACTCTAGGGGGAGCTCTTTAGAAAATAATGAGTCAGAGTGAGCCCATGGATTAATAGAGCAGGTCATGTCATGGATCATAGTGTAGTCAGAACGCATCTGACACGGAAAATCTCGGGCTGTATGCTCGTACGCTGCCATAGGGCAACTCCGGACCTGGTTCTTCTGACATTTTCCAGAGTTCATATAAGAAAATGGCTTTACATTTGAATCCTGTTACACAGGTAGGAGAATGTAGCATGTATGTAGAATGTGGGCAGAGTCGCATGCTTCAAAATGATACAGGCATCTAAATAGTTATATTTTATGTTATAAAAAACCTTTACGGTACTTTTAAAGCAGCATTATGTATCATTTTTATTATGAAGCAACAGCTTCAAAATGTTGATGATCTACTGACCTGTAATAAGGTAAATAGGGTCTATATTATTGGTACTTGGACCGCTCACAAGAACTGTCAAGCTATATTTGTGGAAAATCTTTCTGATTCTGTTTCTCTCAGCTTGTCCAGAAAAACGTGTCCTGTAGCTATGGTCAAAGTGCGAATACAGAAGCAAGATATACCAATTGTTGCATAATGCTGCTTTAAGGTACAAACATATGAAATTTTACCCCACATCAAGTTGTTCCCAATTCTTCCCAAAAAGGTATTAATACTAGGGATGTCCCAGTCTTATCCAGTGGATTGGGATCGGGTCTGATCCAGGCATTTTTGAGTGGATTAGGTATTGGCTGTTTTAATCCCAATCCAGTTCCAGTCTTTGTTTTACCCACAACATTCAGAGCCCATTCTGGTGTCCTCAAGGTGCCATTAACGGGCATTATTCCAAGCCGGCAGCAGTAAGGACGTTCTAAGAAGGTAAATAAAAGTCTGCAGTGTGAAGCTATTTGACAGTGGAACGTAAAAACAGACCATAAAATTAGTTCCTTAGTTTTTAAACCAGTACTGAAGAACACATTCAGAACCGAGTTTAGGCTAACGCTAATGCTAATACACACACACACTCTACAGAAATCCAATCACAGCACGTTATCCCACTATAAACCAGCTATGTACCACTACACACACAGGAAGTGATTTCACTGCAGTGTTTTAAAGGAGCTGGGAGCTGATTGGTCAGGGAGGAGAGTCAGACTAGGTTATAAGATATTAAACACAATATAAAATTGTCATTTTAAGAAACGTCTCTACTAAACTAAATCAATCAGAATCCAGAATGTCTCGTTATAGAAACCACTACTAAAACAAACTGATTTTACTGCAGTATTAATCAGCAGCTTATCTTATCCAAACCATGTGGCTGTATTAATTATACACACACAGTCAGATTTGATTGGATCGTTATTGGCTGATGCTCAGCATTATAGGACTCTGATTCAATCAGGGGCAAAATAACTGGACCAGGACATCCATAATTTATACATACATGCTGTATAGGTCCGGCAGAAAAGACAGTCGTGAC